>NC_056527.1:157433807-157458315 GCF_019175285.1 Sceloporus undulatus
ATACTTTGGAAAAGCAAATCCTTGTTTCAATATTTCCTTGATAGGACCCTGCAAGCTCAATTTTTATAGGAGCAAATACTAAAAAATATTTTTTACATTCACATCTGGGGAAGTGTAAGAGCAAATACTGGTTGCATATATGACATGAAGGGATCTGTTTGATTTTGCAAGTGTTTCCACTTTTCACTCTTTAGTGAGAAGTAAATTGTACTAAGTGTCGTATGTATTTGTGTGTGTGTTTTGAAGGGACTATGGCTTGTTGGAGGTGAGCTGTGGAACTTTGTTATCTGGTTTCTTTCTCATGGAGGAAGCTGAGGACAGTGAGGAAAGGAGGAAAAAGCACATATATGATATAGGATAGGCCATAATCTTTTTCCCAGTAGAGGAGGGAGTTTGTGACATAGCAGGAAATTAGAAAATGTGCTCTCTCTCTCTCTCTCTCTCTCTCTGTGTGTGTGTGTGTGTGTGTGTGTGTAAAGAGAAAGAGAAAAAACATAATGTTTTTTGGTTTAGTTTTGATAACTTTCTTATGTGCATCTTTCACATGTGGTATGTTCATGCTTCCCTTATTATTATTATTATTATTATTATTATTATTATTATTATTATTATTATTATTTTGGATTACAGCACCCATCATTAGCCACTTTGGGTCCCTCTGTTGGGAGAAAGGTGGGATATAACAGAATAAAATTAATAATAATAATAATAATCATCATCATCCCTCACCATTGGCTGTGGAAGTTATGGCTCATGCAAGTACACTCCAACTACATTTACAAGTTCACACATTCCTCACCCCTGTTTTAGGCAGAAAATTGCAGTATTAAACAAAATGGTAACCATTCGGCTAAAACCAATTAAGAAAATGCCAGAATTCATTATCAAACCTCTTGATCAGAATTCTCAGGGTTTTTGTTGTTGTTGTTGTTGCAAATGCCAATTACATTTGGTTTTTTCTTTTCTTAATATTTATTCCTCTTTTGATTCAGTGGGTCAAATGGAAAATATTTCACCTGGACAAATAATTGATGAGCCAATTCATCCTGTGAATATTCCAAGGAAAGAAAAAGACTTCCAGGGAATGCTAGAGTATAAGAAAGAGGATGAGCCAAAACTCATCAAGAACCTTATTTTAGGTGAGAATCCTTTCTGTGTTCAAAACGCGTTGTATGGTGATTTTTGCAATCACATGTTTTTGTTTCAATTATGCCCAATTTTTCTAATGTCTATGGGAAAAAAGCAGATCCACATATGCTTAATTCTTGATAGCAATTGTATGCCATATCCCCCTGTTCGTTTTTGCATAAGGAACCATAATATTGAAATCAAATACACAGCTTTGCATGGTAAAAAAATGACTGTCAATTAGAGAGCCGAAGTTTTATCAGACTGTGTGGTGAGATTTATGTGAATTCATATCTACTTATGTTTTCTTTTTTAGACCTGAAACCACGTGGAGTGGCAGTCAACTTAATCCCAGGATTGCCAGCATATATTTTGTTCATGTGTGTCCGCCATGCAGACTATCTTAATGATGATCAAAAAGTGAGGTCCTTGCTGACTTCTACAATAAATGGCATCAAGAAAATTTTAAAGGTTGGCTTGTTTTTAGTTATAATGTCAAAATGGAACTTTAGTAAAAGTAGTTTTTATACTAAAGCATGGAATTTGCATTAGAGAAATACTGAAGTATTTGTTTTCAGCTTAGAGATAATATAGTACCTCTATATAACATTGTTTTTAAAAGAATTTTGATTCTGATTTCTAACTAAGGACATATAGACTGTTCTTTTTAATGCAGATTTCATCTTGCTTGGATTTATTGGTTTCTTTCAGTCTCTCCCAGAATGAGACATACTTCAGTTGCTGCTTGACTTGCAGCTTGAGCTATTGAAGTTAGAATTCTGGATATGTACATGAATTTTGTTTACATCACATGCAGTGAAAAAGCCATACATGAGATACTGTTTCAATTGGAAAACACAGTCAACATTAAGACAGCACACGTAGATTAGCAGGCTTCTCTTTCATAATGGCTGATGTTTCTGCAATGGATAGGGATTGGAGACATTCCAAACCAATGCATAAGAAGAACTTCCTTGTGTAAGCAGTATCTATGGTAATCCAGAGTTTAAATACTGTGCATTTCAAAAATGGCCTCAGGTAGAGCAGACAGAGTATTTCCATGCTGTTGTCAGAGGAAGTGTCAGTTGGGTACAGGTACAGAGTGCTCTGTTTCTGCAAAGATAATAGTTCTGGTGTGGGCTTTTGGAGGAGATGTGTTGTTTGTTAGCAAAGGATTTCTAGAATGTTAGTTTGCTGGAAGGGTTTATCTAATCACCTTGGTTTGACAGTGTGCCTTTGTAAAAGGAAGTCTAGCAACCCTCACATTTTTTTCAAGAGAACTTCATAACAGGGAAAGAGACCTCACAGTTCCATTAAGTTATACCTTGTGAGTGTGGAAAAGGAGCAGATGCCTCTTTTCATGGGTCAGATTTTCTTCTGGTAAGCAGTCTTCCTCAACCTGGTACCCTTCATGTGTGCTGGGCTGTAGCTTCCATCACCTCCGTCCTAAATGCCTGATTGGAGATGAGGAGAAACACAGGCAGAATAGATTGTTGGGGGCTGCTCTCAAGAGCGAGGATAAAAGGAGGAGGAACCAGTGATTTTGGAGGAGTGTGTCAAAGGCTGCTGAGGCAGGAGGTTGTTTCAGAACTGCCAGGAGGTGCAGTTAGAATTAAGAGATTCAATATGTACGGGATTCAGACTTCCAGACCAGGAGAAGAATTTTAGATGGGACAGGAGAAATCCATAATTAGAGTACGTTAGTATTCAGAGGAATTTACAGCTAGGAAGGCTGAGAAATACAGTGGGCCATTGTTATCCGCTGAGGTTTGGTTCAAGGGCCCCCCATGGATAACAAAATCCGTGGATGTTCTAGTCCTATTAAATACAATGGAAAAGGAAAATGGTGTCTCATATAAAATGGAAAATCAAGGTTTGCTACTTGGAATTTATACTTTTAAAAAAATATTTTCAAGCCGTAGATGCTTGAATCCGCAGATAAAAAATCAGCGGATAAGGAAAGCCAACTGTATTAGGAACTGCCCGAGGAGTGGATTTATAAAAGGTAGCTAAGCTGAGGAAACTAAACTGTGTGTATTGTTAATATAACAAATAACCTGAGAAGTTAACAGCTAAGGAAGCTGGGTATAGGTTTTGTGTGAACCAAGACAGGAAATCAATGTACATAGAGTCAAGCAAGAGAAAGCAGTAAATTTGTAACAACTGAAGTAATTGAAGTAAGCTTGAGAACCATCCACTAAGAAACATACAGTATTAAGTTCTGAAGGTAAATAAAATTGTTTTCTTTGTGTTTAACAAGGAGTTGCCTGAAGTGTTTTTATAGATAACATCAAATATGCTACCAAGTATACTAAAATTCTACTAAAAATAACAAGAACATTTATTAATAAAGACACTTCAGGTAGCATAGAAAATGTGGAATTATTTGTTATTAGGTTTTCTTCAAACGTCTTTTAATACACAACTGTATTTGATATATTTGCTTTCAGAAAAGAGGTGATGACTTTGAAACAGTTTCCTTCTGGCTGTCTAACACGTGCCGATTTTTGCACTGTTTGAAGCAATATAGCGGTGAAGAGGCAAGTTTTACTGTTTCAGTTTATACTTTTTTCCCTTTGCTTTTTCTGTGTATAATGTTTTTAAAGATTTTAATGTAATAATGTAGGGGTGCATGTCAGTGTCACACACCTCAATAAAAACCTTTCAGAGGAAAAGTTCCAATAGAAGGTCAGATGAAAGCAAAAGATGGGTGAAATTGGAAACAAGGTAGTCTGGACTTGCAAAGCAAGAGAGTACTGAAATTAAGCTGAGGTCTGCATCCAGTCCTCAGAGTGTAGGTTTCCCAGCCTTGCCCTATTATGGATATGTACCTCTTTAAGATAAAAACACTTTGGTTTTTAAGTTGCCAAGCGAATATTTTTTAGTATCAGAGTTGTCGCTTCCTTTGAGTTGGCAGTTTGTGGATAACCAACAAAGAGTTAATCTCATGAGTGTTTTAAAAGGTAGTTTATATTTCTTTAAAACATATTTTAAGGGTCTGGAAACTATGCCTTATGAGGAGGAGAGACTTAGGGAGCTAAGTATGTTTAGCCTGCAGAAGAGATGTTTAAGAGGTGATATGATAGCCCTGTTTAGGATTTTAAAAGGGTGTCATATTGAGGATGGAGCAAGCTTGTTTTCTGCTGCTCCAGAGAATAGGACCCGAAACAATGAATGCAAGCTACAGGCAAAGAGATTCCACCTCAACATTAGGAAAAGCTTTCTGACAGTAAGAGCTGTTTGACAGTGGAAGATACTCCCTCAGAGTGTGGTATGGTAGAGTCTCCTTCTTTGGAGGTCTTTAAGCAGAGACTGGATGTCCATCTGTCGGGGTGTGTGTGTTAATTGTGAGTTCCTGCATGGCAGGGGGTTGGACTGGGTGGCCCTTGTGGTCTCTTCCAACTCTGTGATTCTATGATTCTATGATTCTCTGATATTGCCTATTGTGTTAGTAAGGTATGGAAATATGTGAATACAAAAATCAGTGTGCACTGTTAACTTCTACAAATTCAGGGCTTCATGAAACACAACACTTCTCGTCAGAATGAACACTGCCTCACTAATTTTGATCTTGCTGAATACCGACAAGTACTGAGTGACTTGGCCATTCAGATCTATCAGCAGCTTGTAAGAGTGTTGGAGAACATTCTTCAGCCAATGATTGGTAAGGCAAAATGGTGAATAATAAAAGACAAAAACTGTGGTTTCCTTCTTAAATTTATCTTGTTCTAATTAACTGTATATCTATATCTATCCATCCATCTGTCTTATCTATTGCACCATCACTATGCATGGTAATTTACATGAAAAAGGGGGGGGGGAGGAAAGTTCCATACCCTTAGGCTTACAGTCTAAAGACACAGCACACAAGGAAAGGGGATGGAAGTGGAGGATGGGGTTATGTCCAACATATAATGCCTCTTCTGAAGGCCAGGACAGTGGCAGTTGGGATGGAGGGAGGGCCATTCATCTGCTTCTGGGTCTAGGCATAGAGGAACTGTGACTGCCTCTTCTCTCCCTTTGAGGTCAGAGCAGTGGCAGTTGGGATGGAGGGAAGGACCTTGTCAAATTCAAACTAATTAAATTGATTCCTTTTGGTCTTTCTGCATTTTTTGTTCAGTTTCAGGGATGTTGGAACATGAAACTATTCAAGGGGTCTCGGGTGTAAAACCAACTGGCCTCAGAAAGAGAACCTCTAGCATTGCTGATGAAGGAACATACACACTAGACTCTATCATTCGGCAATTGAATACCTTCCACTCAATCATGTGTCAACATGGAATGGATCCAGAGCTGATCAAGCAGGTGGTCAAACAGATGTTCTACATAATTGGGGCTGTGACCCTCAATAACCTTCTCTTGCGAAAAGACATGTGCTCCTGGAGCAAAGGGATGCAGATAAGGTGAGGCAATCCTCAGCAGTATTTTCAGTCCTCTGAGGTATGGTAAGATAATGAAGTCTTCCTGAAGGAGGTGATGGTTTTAAGGTGGGGTGGGCAATTGCAGAAGGCCCAGCCACCTCTGGTTTTCAGAAATATGTATTTTTAATATTAAATGCTATACGTTGGCCTTGGAACCTACTTAGATAGTAGATTGTGGCACTTGAAGGCTTTTATCAGCAAAAAATTAGTCTGAGGATTCTGGGGTTTCCAAGGGTACAAATCATCTTTGGGGAGACTACACTTTGCCTACCCCTGTTTTTAAAGTATACTTGGGTCTTTACTCTTATTAGAAGGAATTGTTTTGGACTGCTTACATACTTGACAAACTGGAAGTTCTCAATTGTTATTTCACAGTTGTGAAATATCTGTGAAACTTTGCATACCACATATGCTCACAGTCACATATTACTCAGTTTCCTTCATTCCCCTTCCCTGTTTCTCTTATCTGTGAGTAAAGACCTGCAGAGATTCAGCACATTGTCTAGGACTCAGAGGTTCCCACACTGTGTTCTGAGGAACCCATTGGAGTCTGCGTGCACTTCCCAGGTGCTCCGTGACTGCTTCAGGAAAATGAAAGAAAGAAAAATTGAAGAAAAATAAAATATAAGAATATATTCTTATATATACTCCTAAACACCATTAACTTGTAAGACATAGGGTCGGCCTCTTAGGGGCTCCACCATAGAAATAAGGGCTCCATGAGTCAAAAAGATTGGGGACCCCTGATCTAGGTAATCAAAGATGGTCATATGCACAGTGGGGAAGTGGCACATACATGATTCTGATGTTCTCTGCCTTATGTAGACAGTTGTTAGTTTGGTGAGGGTATGAATCGCTCTTAAAAGATTTCTAGTATTCAGAAAACCTTACAATCTGGACAAATATTACTTTTAAAAACCAAGGTCTTTAGGTTATCGTGGCAATCACACATTTCTTCTTTTCTTGGTTGCTAAAAAAGTAGAGGAGGGGATGTTCAACTGATTAGAAAGGGCTTTCTTCATCATTCGTCAAGCATCTAACTGGATTTATTTCTGGATTTGGAGGTGGTAGAAGATCATGAGTGGGAAAGGTGATTTTAGGGCAGAAAAAAATCAGTGAAGGGTTACTATCCTGATGCCTCTTTCACTATCCCAGCATTACCCTTACAAAGTAAAGTCAAAATGTTCTTTTAATTTTAAGGTTTTAACATGAAAGGGATTTCTTTGTGGGTGTACTAGGAAACAAATTTTGCTGTAAGCATGGATTCTGGTATTAGTTGCTGACTTAGGATTTATAGATGAAAAAAACCTATATGCTTGGCTACCTTGTGAGCTTGCTGTGGAGCGTATGGTAGTATTAGCTACCTGTCAGGTTTGCTGTGGAACATATTATTAAGTTGTTTTGTTGCTTTAAGTCTAACAGAGTAATTTAGAGACTGTAATTTTACAAACTGGAAGTTGTGCAGGTTGGGTCCTGTGCTTGATTTCTAATAGATGCAGGATGAAAATAAAAACTTCTGGTCTCATATCAAAAGAGCTTTTAAAGTCCAAATCAAGATACAGTAGCTTGCCGGGGGTGGGTGGGTGTCCCCTCTTAAATACTACATGGACGAGAAGTATTCTGCTTTCTACAGGCATTATACATAAGTACTTAACAGTTACACTGGAACCAAGCAGCTATTTCAGTAGTCAGAAAAGATTGTGTAAAGGAGAATAACTGAGCAAGAAATAATTAGGAAAAAGTTTTTCTAATAGCTGGGGGAAAAATCCTTATAGTTGTATATGTGTTTCAATATATTAAACTTCCAGGTACAATGTAAGTCAGCTTGAAGAATGGCTTCGTGACAAAAACCTGATGACTAGTGGTGCTAAGGAAACTCTGGAGCCCCTCATCCAGGCGGCACAGTTGTTGCAGGTGAAAAAGAAAACAGATGAAGATGCAGAGGCCATTTGCTGTATGTGCAATGCCTTAACTACTGCACAGGTAACCTTAGAGTTTCTTACATTTTTCTCTGACTTAATTGAAAATACCCACAAGCATAATGGGCTGTGTGTCAGTTTGCCATTTTGCACATATTGTTGAATTGTGTCATTAAAAAAAAATATTGGCTGTATCCAGTATTGGACTTTTGTTTGTAAAACTTGAGAGTTTGGGATGGCACAATCTCCCTTCTGGACTGCAACTCCCTCCCCTCCTCAAAAAACATCCTGCTCCCAGAGTTTGGGTAATACAGTGGGCCCTTGCTTTACGCCGAGGATCTGTTCTGGAACCCCTCTGCGCTTAAAGCAAAAAATCTGTAAGCCTGAGCCTCATTATATCCGTATGGCGCAGGCTCACTGTATTCCAGAACATATGTTGTGTGGGCAAAAGTGAAGCATCATGTTAGAATTAGGTATCCAAAGTATTGAATATAAAATGAATATAAAAACAAAATTATGAAAAGAGAATAGACTCCATAAAATAACATGCAAAATGCTGATTTCTGCATGGATAGCTTTAAAAATAAATAAATATTGGTCTTGGATTTATGATTTGTGTAAGGCTCAGCTAGTAACATTGTGTTCACAGGCTGCATGTAGCTTGCAAGGACCTGTGCCCCCTCCTCTTTTTTAATAACCTAAAAATATCATCTGGGTTTGTGAGGGATGCTGGGGCAATTGTACCTCATCATAAGACTTGCTGAGCTATTAGGACCTCCTGGTGCACCACGTAAATGGTACATCGCTTAAAGAAGTATATATTCTAATACTGAAAGTCAGAGGTTGTGATGAAAAGTTGCTTAAAATGTTGTTTGCAGTACTGCTGGAATAAATAGGAAATACCAATTAATCTGCAAGAGAAAGAAAGAAATTAACAAATCTGTTTTTCTTACAGATTGTTAAAGTTTTGAACTTATATACTCCAGTTAATGAGTTTGAAGAAAGAGTGTCTGTGTCCTTCATCCGCACGATACAGGTAAAATAGCCCAAATTCCTATCCCTTCTTATATATGCAATCTGTCAAAGAAATCTCGTGATAATCACATATTTGTGTGTGAGAGAGAGAAATATAGAGAAACAGACATACAAGACTGTGATTGGAGAGGAATGATGGTGATTACAGTGGTACTTTTATTTCTCTTCCTGTTCTGGACTGTTATCTTTACTAACAAAGGATCTTTGAAATTATGGGATAAATAAAGAGGGCTTATTTATTGCAAAAGCTTGTGTATATGTGTGTGTGTGTGTGTGTGTGTGTGTAATGCCTGTAAGACTAAAAATTATTGGTTTGTTTTATAATATTTTTTGGTTCTTCAAAAAATATTTTGACAGTCATGGATGGATGGAGAAGTATTGCATATATCTGTTTAAATGTAAGATACTAATGAACACCTTCTTACTTTTGCAGATGCGTATGAGAGACCGGAAAGATTCTCCTCAGCTGCTGATGGATGCTAAGCATATTTTCCCTGTTACTTTCCCATTTAACCCCTCATCTCTTGCATTAGAAACCATCCAGATTCCAGCAAGTTTGGGTCTAGGATTCATCACTCGCGTCTGAATTATGGATACACTTAGCTGTTGATCACGTGTTTTCAGCCTGTAAATGAACTTACAGAAAAGCCATGGGGATGGGATGGGGTGAAGAAAATAGGGGAAGAAGGCTTCTGAAAATATTGTAGATACCCTAAAATGCATTGTAGAAAGCTGGAATGCTGCATAGCTCTCACAGCTGAAGGCTGATGGAAGCATATATGTTTGTACAAATTCAGTATTCTCATGCTGAGGCCTATGTAACATTTTAACACTTAGACATTTTCCAGTACAGATCTTTCCCCTCACCTCTCCTATTGTTCACCTGCTGTCTGTTTGAATTCAGAACTGAATAGACAGTCTGTGTTTAATAAAGTGAGAAGCATGCACACTCCTTCCTTCTGAGATCAAAATTGAACAAAAGGAAACAATAATGATCTATTCTGTAATTAGTGAGGAGAGAGAAACCATCATCATTATCCTTGGTGTCACCTAAGGAATGGTTTTCCCAGTGTACCAAGGCTGAGGGTCACTTCACACATTCCAGATTCAAAGTGTACACATTATGTTTGAAGTGGCCATTTGAAGAGGCCATTAGCAGATCTCTGCGACATGTACAATTGGTGGAAAAAATGCAGCCAGATGCTTCCAATGTGATGTGTACACTCTATCCATAATGCATTTTTCACTCTCATTCTGATAGTGAAGCAAAAGCGTGAGGGGACATCTCAGCTCTTTATAACACATTTCATTGTAATTAAATCATATGTATTCCACTGATAGACCAGGACCCAATAGGACACAGGAGGTAATGTAAGATGTGTAATCAATGTAAAATCAGTGAAGAATTTAAATATCTAAGGATATCATCTTTATACATTAGAGACTGGAAGGTATAATGTAAATGGTTGGTACAGGACACAATCCAAAGCCCCATTAAAATGAATAGTTACACAATGGTAGACACAGTCTTGGGAAATTCCAGTCATTTCAAGGGGGCTTGCACAGTAGACATTCATGATCCATCACAACCAAGGAGCAGATAATCTGTCAAACAGCTTTTTTGTTTATGTCAGTGTGGCATAAATGATGAAGTATCAAAAAGTCTTTTGGCTTATTATATGGTACGATGTAGCTGTTCATTAGTTAGTATTGTTTCAAAGCATATCAAAGTGCTGCTGTGTACTGTGTTCTTTTAAACGTAAAATAATAATTGTTAGGTAAGAAAACTACAAGATTTCAAAACAAAATATAACTTTAATTGTCCAGGTTTTTTTTAACAGGACTTACACAAGAGTCAGGAAATATCACTAGTGATAGGAAATGGTAACTGAGCACAAATAACAAACTGGAAGCTGTATAATAATGGTTCAGATTAAGTTAACTAAGTATTCAAGATTCAGCGAACAAAACCCAATCATATTATATTTTACTATTTATTTATCATTTTTGTGTATGTTAATTTTTCACAGTCATTTTTGTTGTCAGTTTTGTAATGGCAGTGTTTATGTTTTAATATTATTCATTTGGGAATTGTTTGGGATGGGAGAGGTACATTTCACACTTTTGAGGAATCCCAAAGGCCTCATTAAAGGAAAAAAAATATTTCAACCTTCATCTCCTAGGTACCTTATGACTTTGCTGCACATACATTATTAGAATGCTAGACCAACCTCTGATTTGGATGCACTTAAAAAAATTAATACTCTGCTTCTCTTTACTATGGGACTATTTCAATGGAGACATTAAGAACAAGGATGCTGCTTAAGATTTTTGCCAGAATCGCCCACATTTTGGATACTTGTTCAGATTTGCCTCAGTGAGAAGCTGACATTTTAAGATGTCTGATATGCCTTGCTCAATGTTTTCTGGGCCTGACATATACATATGAGGAAACTACATATTTGGAAATTGCCGTGTGCAATATTTTAATGTATTATAGCAATTATAATGTATATTTATTTTAAAACATATCTATATGCTATAATGGCATATTGTTAAAAGTTCTGATACTGAATATCATTTCTCTGCACATCCTTAGAACAATGTTGTCAGTTGAGAAGACGAGTAAGTTTCAAACAAGTTGTATATGAGAGTGATGTGCATCTGGTATATTATATGGTCAGTGACAAACTAAGTAAAGTAAGCATCTCTTAAGAGCTGATTTGGGCTCTCTTCTCTCCCTCTATTTTGTTTTGAGTTTTTGTTGTTGTCTGCAGAGAGATGTATGCTCTTCCACTGGAGGTTATTTTAGAAAACGTTCAGGTACTTTCACTCAGACATGGTCTTCTAAACAACTTTCATTATTTATGTTAAATGAAAATGTCTTTACTTGAATCTATTTATTTTACATATGGCATCCAAGTTTACAAAAATGACTCTTAATATGGTGTGTTTCTTCTAGACCTACTTTTAAACTGCTCTTTCAAAAAATATAATGTCTGGTTGTGGCCAAGTCGACTCTGGGGCAAACCAAACAGACAGAAGTTACTGCCTCAGAGAAAACTGTAAATTGGTCTCAGATTATTACACTGTTTTTTAAAACTAGGATGGGGTACCCTTAATATCCAAACATTGACTGGATTCCTACTGTATTATGTCGGAACTGTAAAAACACTGATTTAAAGTAGCAGCACTTTTTAAAAGTTAGAAACCTGGCTAAAACAGGGAGTCTCCAATATCTTCCTACTGATCCTCTGAATTAACTGGAAGTCTGCCCTTCATAATGATGGAACAATTTTATCTTTAAAAATAGTTACTCCAGAAGTGAAAAATGTTTATATGTTTTTATTTTTTCATTTTGTTTACCTGTAAAGAAAAAAGGCCTTACTGTACCTTGTTTACTTACGAGAGTGGTAGATGATAATAGGCATTATCCTTATATTCAGGCATCTGACTAATACTTTGTGTCACATTAAAATTGTATGCTGCTTCACATGTTTTAAAGGAAGATATTTCTAAGTTTGGTATTTTGTAATTCATCAACTACATATTTGATTGTATGCTGCTTCACATGTTTTAAAGAAAGATCTTTCTAAGTTTAACTAGTGTTTTGCAATTTATCAGATACTTCACAAAACAGTATTTACATGCACTTTTCATGAGTTAATGTTTTTAGTGTTGGTACACATATAAAACATTTTTAATTTTTTCCGGGTTAGAGTACTTAAAACTTTTAGTTTTACCTCCTCCCCCTTCTTTAAAGCAAAGGTATGCTCTTTTAATGTGGAAATGTCATTGTTTCTGATGTTAACTTGACCTGGAATCGTCTCTCTAGTGCTGGAAAAAATGCTTACCAGAGCCCTTCTGAAATGTAGAAACCTGAAGTATTGCACAAATATTACCTCATTAGATGTCAGATCTTTTTTTGTTTTCCTTCAACGATAAGTTCACCAGTTTTGTAAATGTAGTCCTCCTGTCTCCAGATTTTACCAAAATCCTTCTCAATTTTCAATCTGGGTGGAACTTGAAAAATAAAGATTTTTGTTTAATTAAATATTAGATGATCATGTATGCAATCTTGTGCACAATTGTAAAGCCCTAACAAAGTAAGTGGGACGCATTTCCATATAGGTGTGGACCATAGTGCACTCCTAGCTTTCACAGGTATGAAAAACCATACATAGAACACATCTTCCTCATTCTGGAGATTCTCATTTGTGTATGGAATAGCTGCTGTGTCTATACTCCCCTGACTTCCATAGAATCCTACCAGGCACATGAAATGGTAATACTGTATAGATGGGTGGAGTGGATCTGTATATCTCCTTCCATAGTATATGGTCTTGGCAGTGCATGCAGAAGCAGTCACACTGACAATGCGCTGCCGGTACATAGCCTGTCCTGTCGGCAGGAGGATGTCTGTGTAATAGATTCTGGCACTCAGCAGAATTTTAAGAAGGATAATCTCTGGTTTGGGGAAATTATGCAGATTTAGATCTTGATTCCAATAAAGGAAGCATGGCCAAATGACCCTCCAGGTCTTGTTGGAGTTGGAGTCCTATCAGAACTAGCCAGCGGAGAGGAATGCTGAGGGTTGCAACCCAACAATATCCGAAGGGCTATACTTCACTTGTCCTGGCTGTAAACCCTTTCTCTAAGTCTGTGTGGAAGTGCATCTTTTTCCTCATTCCGTTTGATCCATATCTCAAAGACACCAGCATTTGAAGGCTGAAGGTCTGTTTGATTTAAGGTTTAAACTGGATGCATTTCAATATACCACATTAAAGCTCTTTGAAGATTACACTTGTAAATTTCTTACTGTTCTGAAAGAAAGGCTTTGACAATTGATTATTTCCACTTGATATCGCCACAGTGCTTAGATGGAAACCAAAGTGGTACCAGAATGACATAAGATCAGAATTGTCATTGTGTCTGACATTGTACTTAGTAAAAATGTATGCTTCATAAATGCTGTATCCTAGCTATCACTGAGATGTCTAAATAAAAACAACAACAACTGTTAAGTGGTTTGCCTGGTTTTTGTCTCCTATATGAACAGATCATTCCTGAACTGATTAATGGGTTTAACTTAACCACACAATACTAAGTATGATCAGGAGGGCTTTAAACTGAGTTATGTGGGGAAAGGAGATGGTATTCTTGAGAGTAGGAGTTCTTCGGTGCTGGAGGTAACCTATATGTTACACAGAGAAAATGCAAAGCCAGGCATGGTCAGGCACACATTCCAGACTCTGATTTTGGTAACCTTAAGGCAATTTTGGGGGTGATTATTTGGTCAGGAATAGTAAAAGAGAAGGGAGTTGTTAAAAGTGAAATATTGAAGGCACAATTTCAGACAGTTCCAATGAGGAGGGGAAATGGAAAGTGTTTAGGATGGATGTCTAACGAAGTTTCAGCAGAGATGAGATTTAAAAGGGACATTGACAAGAAATGAAAAAGAGGGGGAATCAACAAAGAGGAATGCAAACAAATAGCAAGAGGAAGTCAGAAAAGCTAAAGCGCAAACAAACAGCGCAAACAAACCCAGGTTTGCTAGAGAGGTTAAAAACAATAAAGGGCTTTTTTGTTATGTCTGTAGCAAAAGGAAGAACAAGGATATAGTATGGTAGTGTGGAGAAGAAATGCTAATGGTTTAGAGAAAAGGCAGAGCTGCCTTCTTTGCCTTGATCTGCCAAAAGGGAAATTGGCTTACCTTGGGGAAAATGGAGCAGAGGATACTGTAGGGGAAATGCAGCACAGAATGAACTAAAGTAGTAGTAAAGAGCTGTTTGACAGTTTGACAAGGAGTATGCTGCTTTGGGGTGGTCCTTGGAGGTTTTAAACAGAGGCTGGGTGGCTATCTTTTGGGGATGCTTTGGTTGTGAGTTCCTGCATGGCAGAATGGGGTTGGACTGGATGGCCTTTTTTGGGGTCTCTTCCATGATGATAATGATGATGATGATAATAACAATAATAAATCCTTCATTACCTATGACCACCTGAGGAAGATAATAACAACAACAAACTTTATTACAGCCATTTGGCCAGCACAATTACAAAATTCCAATTTAAGACATAGGGTATTAATAATAATAATCATCCCTTCCCCACCTATGACCACCTGAGGGTAATAATAATAATAATAATAACAACAACAATCCCCTTCCTTCCCCATCTCTGAAGAGGGTAATCCCTGCCCTTCCACGAGGCAAGAAGTCAAAGCAGGAGAAGGAGAGAACAAGGCCCAGCCCTGAGAGTAAACTTTCCAGCAGAGAGAGAGAGAGGGAAGGAAGGCGGGCAAAGGAGGGATTTGGGAGGAGGCTGAGCTGCTCCACCTTCCTCCTTCTCAGGACAGGAGAGGAGTGAGCAGCCAAGAAGAGGGCAGCCAAGCCGGGCAGCCAGGCTCCTGAGAGGCCCTCCTTCCTTTCTCCCCCAGCAGAGCCTTCCTCATGGCCCTGGACGACCTCTACACCCAGGTAAAGGGCAAGAGGAAGAAGAAGAAGGGGCTGCTACCTAGGCTGGGGCTGCAAAATGCATCCACACTGGGGAAATAACCCGGTTTGGCCCCGCTTTTTTGACTCTTTTTTTTCCTGGCTCAAGGCTATGGAATCCTGGGAGTTGGAGCTGGCCTTCCTCTGAGGCTGAGAGAGTGTGACTTCTTCCCCCAGGCCCCTCTCAGTGGGTTTCATGGCGACCTTAAGGGGAATCTATCATAGGGGTTTCTGGGCAAGATTTCTTCAGAGGGGGATTTTTGTTTGTTTGTTTGCTTATTGTGCCATTGCCTTCCTCTGAGGCTGAGAGAGTGTGACTTGGCCAAAGTGGGAGTCAAACTCTGGGCATCTTCTTAGAACAATATACCACTCAATGCACTTTCTGTTCCTCCTATGTCCATTTCCGCTCCACAGATACCAGTCAAACCTGCCTGTTTTAATGTATTATTTTCTTAGCTCTGGTATGTTTCTGGTGTGCCTTCCAGACCTTTCCAACTTGGGCAACCCTAAAGTGCAGTTTCCTTGCAAGATTTCCTCAGCCCCGATGCCGAGAGAGAGTGCCTTGCCCATGGCCACTCAACGGCTGCGTCTGCACTGGAGCCAGATGCTGCCCTTTGTTTTGTTGTGTGCCTTCACATCATTTCCAATTTGTTGGCCTTATCATAGGACTTTCTTGGCAGCTTTCTTCAGGGAGGGTTTGCCATCGCCCTCCTCCGAAGCTGAGAGAGTGTGACTTGAAGCCACACAACAGCAACAACAATACGTAGCACACACATCGGACATATTGGTCCCAGTACTTGCCCAGTAAGGTAATATTTGCATTAGGGCTAAAGCTATAGCTATGGCAGGGGCAAAATGAGGGCAGTGTCCTCCCTCAATAAGACTTTTGCCTATGGAGACTATGCAGTTTATCACACGGAGGCAAATTGCTCAAATTCTGTGCAGAAACAGGATTTAAATATCCACAAAAACAACCAAAACCAAAAGCGGTTTGGTTTTCAGACAAGCTTGTGGAAAGGAGAAATAACACAACATTAACCTGAATGGAAAGTAGCCAAAACCCACTCCTTTTTACTTTCGGAAGTTGCTGAAAGTAAAAAGGAGCGGGTTTTGGCAACTTTCTGTTTGGGTTATGTTTGCATTATTTCTCTTTCACCCTGAATGTCATGCAAAAAACAACCTGCAAAACCAAAAGAGGGTTGTTTTCACTTTAAATGTAGTTTCTGCCTCCGTGTGATAAACTCCTAAGTGAAATAAAGAAGTTGGCAGCCTGAGCTTTCATAGGCTTCAGACTACTTCCTCAGGGGCATATAGCGGATCGATTCGGACCACACCACCACCATTCAGGAAATGGAGGTGCCTCCATTTTGATCTGGAACGGTGGCGAATGGGAACTTCAAATTGAAATGCCTTGGAGAGATTCTCTGCCTTAAAACCTAGTGGGAATGGTGAATTGGTTTTGAATTGATTCGAATTTGCACAGATGCGAATCTCTCCGTGCAAAAAAACCCCATAAGTGTGACTAACCCCTTAGTATACTAAATTTAGTCTAGGCATTTAATATAGGCATCTCAAGAAAAGAGGCAAGTAAAAAAGAAGTAAATGTGGCAATTGGGAGGCATCTAAATCAGCGTTTGTTACGGTTTCTTTGGTTGGACTGTGGTTTAAAACCATGTCACCTAGATTAAAAACAAAGCTGGGAAAAGTTTGGTGTTTCTGTTGTTCACATCAAAGCTCAGAAAGGAGTTTATCACATGAAGGAGATGGAAAGTTTATCCCATGAATATCCCGGTAAAATTGTGTAATTATGCGAAACGATTTCACACGACGTCACACAAAACCCGCCATTAAAGTGGTCACAAAGAAGCATTAACGCACATCTTTTTACTTTTGGGATTTCAGTAACAAGGCATTTCCAACGTCACTTTATTTGCACAATTGTGTGTGAAAATCATTCGCGCAATTACTCGCCATTTTTGTTTTATTTGCGGGATGCTTTAAATGCGCTTTAATCTCTCTTTAATGCCGAAATTAGCCCCAGCAACCAAAAATTCTTCGATTGGATTACAACTTCCAAGTGTTTTCAAAGGTGTGAAAAACAGAGCTAGGAAACATTTCAGTCTGTTTACTGCACAATTTGGAAACTGTAATTTCCAGCCAGATGTTTTTCCATTTGTTATACTTTGATGCTTCGTGGATCATACTTTAATATACTTTTGCCTGAAAGCTCAGGACTTGGGATGCTCCTGGTCTGACAATCCTTATTCCACATTGTTTTAAAATAAAATAAGTTGTTATGGATGACTTGCTGTCTGATAAGAGCAGTTATAGAGATCACATCTTATCAGATGACCTTTCAAAATCTTGATGGATCCTTTTCATTGGATACTTAAAGTACACTTGTCCTTCCACATTCGCTGGGGTTAGGGGCACAGGACCCCCATGAATGTGGAAAGACTGCAAATAACAAAAACGCTATGTTTTTACTTGCAAGAATACCTCTCTAGGAGTCTATAAGTCCTCCAGTGCAACTCTGTGGTCAACATTTACCAGACATTGACCATAGAGTTGCGCTGGAGGAGCTACAAATGCCTAGCGGAGTGTTCTCTCTGGGAATCTCGTCTAGGTCCTTCAGTGCGACTTTTGGTTAAAGTTGACCAGAGAATTGCTCTCGGGGACATAGATATTCATATTAATAAAATCCATGAATAATCAGAGTCAAAGCTGTAAATGTGGAAGGATGAGTTTCTTATATGAAATTCACACATTACATACGCTACTTACTGTGTGGAACTCCTGTATGTAATGTTTAGTTCAAATTCTGTTGTTGTTGTTGTTGTTGTTGTTGTTGTTGTTGTTGTTTTAAAGACTAAACATGTTTCCAGAACTTGGGGAGTACTAGTGAGGAAATGCCAGATGTCTTCATAGGAGTTTATCACACGGGAGGAATTTCCCTTAATTTCGAATGAAAAGAAATTGAGGCCAGAATGCATTCATGTGAATTCGCTAGTTCAGCGAATTTATGTGAATTCGAATTGCGTTCAAACTGACTTCCCATTGCCCGAAAATAGCTTGCCATTGCCCAAAATTGCATGTGATCACCTCTCACGTAATAACGTGAAAACCCATGATTGCGTTCGGACTGACTTCCCATTGCCTGAAATTGCATGTGGTAGTCTATCACGCAATAACGTTAAACCCCATGGTTGCATTCGGATTGCCATTGGATTATACTTCCAATTTCCCATGTCTGATAAGTTACCCTTTGCTTGTTTGCTTCCTCACAGCTCTGTGGTGTCTCCCAGTTTTTCTCAGAGGTGTTTGTGCAACTGCGCTGTCATGTGCCTGCGCTAGTCTACAGCTAGATATTATAGTGCTCATTTATATTTATTTCTATATTCCCTGAGTAGCTGAAGCAACTCTCCATTTTGGGGTGGGGAAAGGGGAGGATGAGTGTGACTCAATGCAAAAGTAAACTCCTTTGTGTTTACTTGTAAGGCAGGGTTCACTGATCTCTAGGTGGCTCATTACATTTACCAATGGAGGTACCTGGAATAATCTGTTTTTATGACTAGATCTGGTTAGAATAATATTTGGATTAAAACAGTATGCAACAAAATGTATATTAATACCTATGAACATACAGTGTACCTCTCCTTAAATTTATTGTCCCATCTACAGGAATCCTTTTGAGTGTTAATTTCTAAAGGGTTGGCCATGTTGATGTGTTGCAGCTAAAACAACAAAATACTGTGGTACCTTTAATAATAATAATAATAACAGATGAGTAGATTTATGATAGCATGAACTTATTTTTAATTATAATTTAAATTTTAAATAAATATTTTTTAAAATTACATCAATTATAAATAAATCATATTCATTAAATTAATTATATATGATCATTCAATAAATACATATAATCATACGATAAATACTCCAACACATCTAGAAAGCAATCCAGCTGGGTAAGGCTGCTTTAACCAAAAGAAAGAGAGAATCTTTCAGTTTCATTGGGAAGAGTGAAGAGACTGCCCTAATAGCAGATTTAGGGAATCAAGAAAGAGCGAAAGAAATTGTTTTTTGTCCAAATGTGGACAAAGTTGGAGAGTTCCTTATATGCCAAAATAACTTGGCTGGTTGTGGGTACTATGCACCTTGATTTGGGCAGGAAAATGTTTGGGGATGGCTTGCCTGAGATGTTAGAAAACATATCCGGGGGAGCAGTGTTGGCCATACAGCAAAGTACAACAACACCCAAAATCCACAAAACAGTGATACTGGGCCAAAATTGGGCCAAAACAAAGTGTACAAAATACATATTGCAAGCTTTTGAACCTTCACTAGCTTAGTTCAGGCTATGTGGCCATCCAGACCTTAAACTCTCCCCCCCCCTTTTTTTTTTTACTTCCCAGCATTTCAGATCCCATGAAAACATTTCAGTGGGGCATGATAGAATCATAGAGTCACAGAATATTAGAGCTGGAAGGGGCTGCAAGGGGAGAATACAGTTGTCTCTCCACATTTGCAGCGTTGACTTTTGCAGATTTGATTATTTGTGGTTTTGATTAATACTGCATATACTCATGTATAAGTCTAGAAATTTTGGTCAAAAAATTGACCTGAAAAAACTGAGTCAATTTATCCACAGGTCAAATTAAGTACTGTACTTTAACTCCTATTTTAAAAATGAACAGTCCCTGGTGAAAGACAAGAGGACAATTTGTCCTGGAAGCACAGACCCTCTAGGCTCTCATCCATCCAGCATTTAGGGTGAACACAAACAGATGAGTCTGCTGGAATTTTGTAAGTTTTTTGGCATAGTTTTCCTTTACTTCATCCTTTAGATCCTTTGTTACATGCCCCTATATTTTGCCCTCGATTTATCCATGGGTCATATCAAAATCCATAATTTTTGGCCCCAAAACCTGCTCTCCACTTATACATGAGGTCAATTTATAGTTGAGTATATATGGTATGTTCTCTAGGAATCTCTAGGTCCTCCAGCGCAACTCTGCCAGAAGTTGGCCATAGAGTTGTGCTGGAGAATGTATGAAGTTTCTAGAGAAGACACTTCTCTAGGCATTTGTAGGTCCCCCAGCATGATTCTGTGATCAACCTCTGGCAGATGTTGGCCATAGAGTTGCACCGGAGGACCTGGAGATTCCTAGAGAGGTGTCCTCTCGGGTAAAAAGAATAGTGGTTTTTTATTTGTGGTTTTTCCACATTCACAGGAGGGTGGGGGTCTTTCATCCCTTACCCCAATGAATGTGGAGGGACCACTGTAGTTACTCACTTCCATGTGCACAAGTCCCATTTTGGACAGTGCTTCATGATTCCTCACTTCCGTGGAGCAGAGTTCAATCCATTTCAGTCTTAGAGTGGATTGAACAGCAACATGCATGCCCAGCTAGCCTCTGCATTGGCTCCTGGCATGTGGCTGCTCCTCTCTGGGAAGGAGGTGGGCTGAGCAGCTGTGATCGGAGCAAGGGCAAAGGCTCTCTCTGTCTGTCTGGTCCTGTGCATTGGCATTCAATCCACTCCAGACATGAAGAAGCAAGAGAAAAGCCTTCCCTTCCGCTCCAGTTCTTCTGAGGGAAGGTTTAACAAGGTGTGATGGTTAATGGTTCAGTCTTCAGGTATTATTGATATAGTTGCTATTATTGTTGTTGTCGTGTGCCTTCAAGTCATTTCTGACTTATGGCAACTTAAGGCGAACCTATCATGGGATTTTCTTGGCAAGATTTCTTCAGGAGAGGTTTACCATTGTCTTCCCCCGAGGCTGAGAGAGTGTGACTTGCCCAAGATCACCCAGTGAGTTTCACGGCTGAGTGGGGAATCAAACCCTGGTTGCTAGAGGTCCAACACTCAAACCACTATGCCATGCTGGCTCTCATCATCATCATCGCCATCATCATCATCATTGTTTTAAATCTTGGGAGTCAGCAGCAATAAAATATGTTTAAAATGGGTCACTAGTAAAGAAAGGTTAAGAACCACTGAACTAGAATAGAATCCCATTCTTTCCCAGCTCAAACTTTTTTGCATTGTAAAGTCGAAGGCTTTCATGGCCGACATCCATAGCTTTTTTGTGGGTTTTTTGGGCTATGTGGCCATGTCCTAGAAGACATCAGGAAACGAAACACCAGGAATAAACTCTTCTAGAACATGGCCACATAGCCCGAAAAACCCACAAAAAAACTATATTTTTGCATTGTTTACTGCAGACATGCTGCTACAACTTAACAGTGAAAATCTATGTTTCTCCATTACCCCTTTGCCATCCTCCCCATGGTACTGGAACTGAAAACTTCCATCTAGATAGAGAATGAGGGAGAAAAGGTGGGCTGGACAGGTGTAAAAAGACTGTGAAAAGGAGCTTATCTGTCAGTGGCTTTGTTAATGGAGGCATGCCAATAACAACAACAAGAGCGGCAGCAACTTCAACAACAACAACAACAATAAATAATGTTTTGCCATTAGTTCAGCAGCTGGCACAATGAGCAACAAGGGCTTTTATGCAGTGGCAACTGAGTGAAAACATATTTCTTTGAATCATTTGTTTATGAAAGAATTGGCTGTGTGGGAACCAGTCAGTTGGTTATATAAATGTGATGGGAAGCTAGCCAGCATAATGTGGGCCTTGGTGGTTAGAAATAAGAGAAAGTAAATCTAGTTGGATAATATTTTGTAAAAGACACATTTCTTGTGCTATTAAGATATGTCTGAAGAAAATAATTGCATTAAAATTAATCAGCAAAACTCTGCAAGGCTTTAACATTAATCAACAAAACTCTATAAGACTCCTAAGGTCCTGTAGTGCTATTGAGCAGTTTATTTATTTGTTCATTTACTTTGTCTATATGTCGCCTTTCTCCTAGGCCAGGACTCAAGGCTGTTTTTGGTCTTTGTCCTTCAGTACAATGATCTTTGCAACAATTGTGTTCCAAATGTTTTATGAAAGAATGAGATTCAGTGACATCAGTTGCAAAGGTCTTAAAACGAATTAAGGGGCTGTTCACATGGGAAGGAGGAGGCACATATTCCCCCTGGGCTCACATCATCCTGTTTGGACAATGCAGGCCAAAACCCTGGGCCCAGAATAGGGCCAGATCCTGGCAGACTGGACATGGATCCAATGGATCTGGCCTGGTCCTGGGGTAAACAGACCATTATGTGGGTCAATTTGACCCCTAGTTTGCTAAACCCTGGGTGTTTAGATGCTTTGTGTGCTCCTTACCTGAATTTCTGCTAGTGAGCAGATCCCCATTACTACACCTGACTAGGAAAAAGGGCACCTGGCCTCACCCATGTGGCCAGGTGCCCCATTTTCATGTCAGGTGCAGTGACTGGGGTCTGCTCATTAGCAGAGATGCAGAGGAAGGTAAGGAGTGCAAGCTGGATGCAGGCTCCCAGGCCGGCTCAGGGGCAGGCATATAAACACCTTTCCATCCCTGTGCCAGCATGGGGGCTGACACAGGTTAGCATCTAGGCTTTCCTGGGCTGTCTGCTAAGGGCCTAAGGCAGTGATTGAATGAATGAATGAATGAATGAATGAATGAATGAATACAGTCATAATTTGTCCTTCTTGTTGCCTGCCCTGGGCTAGCATTGTACTCTCACATCTCTGTTATTCGTTGCATCATAGCAAAATATTTTTTCATAATGTACTTGCTCACACTCTTTCAGCACATTTGTGCTCTTAATATTTCTTCAATTCTATCTCCTCCACAATGTAAGAGTGGAGTTATGATTCAAATGACACATAAGGATGGTAGACACTTTAAAATCCAAGCCTAGACAGGTCAGATATAGAATGAGTTATTTGGGGGGGAGTAAATATAGGGAGACCTTACCACAAATATTTTATTTATTATTCTATAAGAAAAATATTCCATAAACCGTTTTCTTCGACATTTTCGGGAGGGGGGGAGTCTTTGAAAAAAAGGGAAAAACACTCCCTCCCCTGAATTTACTAGTTCAGAGTGTTTGTTTGTTTATTTATTTATTTATTTATTTATGGTATTAAATATTAAATTATTATTATTAATAATAATGGCACAATGATTTGAGAGTAAAATTATGTTCTGTGTGTTCTTGCACAGGTATATAAATGCTACATATCTAACTATATATTTATTAATAACAAATAATGCTGCTTGTTAAGGTGAATTGCTTTTTTTTCTGTTTTCATAGTATAACAGAGTCTGGATCCCTGATAGTGAAGAAGTTTGGCAGTCTGCTGAAATTACAGCAGACTATAAGGTTGGAGACCACATACTTCATCTACAACTAGAAGACGGCAGGGTAAGGGAAGAGCTGCATTTATTGAAAATACACTTGTACACATTTTGATATACTTGTACACACAGTAATGTAGTTTACGTTTCTCCATAGGCTGCCTTTTCCCTTGGCCTGTCCAATGAAACAAAGCAGGAGCAGCAGCACAGCTCCAACCTGGCAGCCAAGTAGTGTTGCCAACAAGCCTCAAAGATATTTCCCGGAATGTTTTACCAAAATTCCCGGAATTCCTCAATATTTCCTGGAATATTCAGTCAAAATCCCCAGAAAGAAATTAATTAAATTCCCTGGATGCTGGGGAATTCCCCGGAAATTGGCAACACTGCAGCCAAGACCTGGCAAAACTTAGGTCCTATATACACTGGCCTGAAAGGTTGGCTGGAGAGTGGAGTTGGGGCATTGCGTCCACATGATGCATGCGCCAACTCCATCCCCAGGGCACCATGATGCTGCACACTCCTCCACATGGTGCGCGGTGTCATGGTGCTCCTCTGGTGCTGCATCAGCACAACTCAGCACCAAAGAAGCACCGTAAAGCCATGGCGCTATGACTATGGCACCCTTTCCAGGGCGCAAAAAGGAGCCGCTTTTTTGCAGCTCCTTCTCACACCCTGGAAAGGCCAGATTGGGGGTGCGGCATGCAGTTGCTGCGGCCCCAATCTGGCTGAAAAAGGGTCCTAAATGTGAAAGCTTTTTATTCTGCTAGGTTTCTCCTGCATTCTTGTTGATATTATTCAATTAGACTTTGCTTTATATCCGTTGACTGCTTTTGCTATATCTCTTCTCACTTTATCATCAGAATAATAGCCTCACAATAATAATCCTCACTCTCCACTTTAACCTGATAATAATAACCAAATGAGGTAAGTCATACTAAAGAGAATGGCTAACTCAAGGTAACAGATTAATGGGAACCCGAATATGAATCTTGCAAGTCACAGTCCAGCACCATTTCTCATACCATGATGACAATTTTCTTTAACATTCTCATTGGTGAAAGTGACCTCACTAAACTTAGTTGTTTTACAAAGAACCATCAAGTAGAGAATGGCTCTGATGAAAGGCTTTATATCTTTCTTCAAAGATTACCATGCCAAGCAACTGGCTGTGATGTGGAAGCTCCAGTGTAGTGCAAAGAGATTTCTTTCCTGCATCAGGTTATTCTAAATTTCTCATTGAAGAGATCTGATTACCAAATCCACATTTAAACTGA
>NC_056527.1:157458325-157491909 GCF_019175285.1 Sceloporus undulatus
TACAGGTTTCTGTAACTTATCAGTCAGCAACCCTTTGCATAGAACAGCTCTATGCAGTCCCCATGGAAATGAATAGTCTTTGTGCACTAGCCATTCCTAGTGGATTGGTTGGTTGATCTTCTTGTCAACTGGGACATACATTCCTCAGTTCTGGAGCAACTGATGGTGAAAACTAGCTTCATCCATATTTGTGTTCCTCTTTTCAGATTGGCATTGTCAGTTGTTGCTTTTTAGTTCTGCTCAGTGAATTTAAGATTAAGGAGACAATGATATATTTGATCATATTATCTCCTGCTGATACATTCAAGAGTTAGATTTTTAAAAAACAATTCATTCTGTTACCTATTATATAGTTTAAATAAATGATAAAAACAGGTTACTTGTTATGTTACATATTACATGTTATGTGCTGGTTGAATGATTCTAGAAGTTGTGGTCAAAAAAGTAATGTGTCCGAACTGTAATGTAAATCTTCAAAATAAATTTTGTTTATCCATTTTAATTTTCTATTTGTCTATAGGAATTGGATTATCCAGTTGACCCCAAGGCTTTGCCTCCTTTGCGAAATCCTGACATACTTGTTGGTGAAAATGACCTCACGGCACTTAGTTATCTTCATGAGCCTGCTGTCCTACACAATCTCAAAGTTCGTTTTGTGGAATCCAGACTGATCTATACCTACAGTGGTAAGCAATTGTTCACACTTGGCATTTAAAACTTACAAAGCAAAATTGATGCATATCTTATTTTTTCCATGTGATATCCTCCACAGGAATAATTTTAGTTGCAATGAATCCCTACAAACAGCTGCCTATATATGGAGATGCCATTATTCATGCCTATAGTGGCCAAAATATGGGAGATATGGATCCACATATATTTGCTGTGGCAGAAGAAGCTTACAAGCAGATGGCAAGGTAGATTTAGGTGGTATTTTATATTACAGTTTAAATCTACACTATCAATTAACCTAGTGGGCTTTCTTTGCAAATGCTGATACATCCCTGTTTCTCTTAAAAGCTTAAAGGATGCAAGAAAGTGTCTCAAACTAGACAATTATACCACTTTGATACCACTTCAACTAGCATGGCTGCATCCTATGGAGTCTTGGGATTTTTAGTTTTGTGGGGCATTTAGAATCTGCCAGAGAGATCTAATGCCTCACTAAACTACAATCCCAGGATTCTGTAGGATGCAACCATAGCAGTTAAAATGTTACCAAAGTGCTATAACTGTATGGTATGGAAGCGGTCATAGATTGAACAATCAGCTTTTCTGAGTCTCCTGGGAATTCCAGAAACTAAACTATGGCCTGATACAGACAGGCCAAAATAAAGATGCTTTGAGTCACTTTGCAAGTATGTTGTTTAAATGATGCAGGCATCCTAAAAGTCCAGAAGCCGCACCAAAGCCATGCTCCAGTCCTAAGGACTGGAGTGCAGCTTTGGTGCAGCTTCCAGACTCTTAGGACACATGCATCATTGAAACACCATACCTCCAAAGTGACCTGAAGCACCTTTATTTTGACCTGTCTATATAGGGCCTATAGTACCTAGGACACTTTGGGGCAGGGGAGATGAAAAATTGAAATGCTGTGTGGCTTCAGTTACAGATCTGACATAACAGTGGAATTCCCCTTAGCTGCAATTCATCCAATCCAGTGAGGAAGGCACAGGGCCAGGGAAAGCTGCTTTCATCAAAGCATTGGTTGCAGGCACCTTCACTGAATGTAGGCTTTCCCTGGTTAGTAATAGGCCCTCACACATTGGCTTTCTTGGGGGCTTTCTGATATTATGCATTTATAGTACTATGATTGCACTGACTATCATAATTGCATTGTATGGAATCCCAGGGTTTCTAGGCACAATTCAAAGCCCAGGTTATCTGAAGGACCATATTCTCTCTTATAAACCTGCTCATGCTTTAAGCTCTGCTGGAGAGGCCCTTTAACAAACAATTTCCATCCATTCTATATCAGGTACTGATATACAAACAGTGTCTAATATAGTACCCACTGAATCATAATAAGAGTAGGAAAGTTACAGCAGCATAAGAATGTTTAGCTCCCTATGTAACAAAAAATTACATTGAGTAACATATTACTATCTCCTTGTTTTAGGAACAATAAGAATCAATCTATTATAGTCAGTGGAGAATCAGGAGCTGGGAAAACAGTTTCTGCTAGATATGCTATGAGATACTTTGCAACAGTCAGTAGGTCTACTAGCAACACGCAAGTGGAGGATAAAGTGCTGGCATCCAATCCCATAACAGAGGTAAATTATGGACAAATTTGGGAGGGGATAAAGCTGTCAATTAATTTACTTAGCCATCTAATTGTAACATGCTGCTTCCTGTAGCTGAAATTATAACTCTCAGCCTTCTGAATTGGAAGGCTGTACTTATTTAGATGTTTACTGTATTTCATTTCCACCATCAACATTGTGAATTTGTTTGACAGTGACAGTTAAGCACAAACTTTTCAAGCTTGCTTCATAGATTGCAAGCATAAACAGCTGAATTACATAAGCTACTGGGCAATAAAAGATCAGGTATGAGGACAGTCAACATTTCTGCACTAGTGCTGCAAGTCACCAATGCCATGAGTTGCTGTTGTGTGCCCTCACGTAATTTCCGATTTAGGGTGACCCTGTAGTGACCCCATCATGGGGTTTTCTTGGCAAAATTTGTTCAGAGGGGTTTTTCCCTTACCTTCATCTGAGGCTGAGACACAGTATGACTTGCTCAAAGTCATGTAGTGGCTTTCCTTGACCAAGCTGGGATTCAAACCCTCATCTCCAGAGTCATAGACCATATCCACATTGTCAGGAAAATCCATCTTACCATTAGGGCTTCACAGAGAGGATGAGCTATCCTCACAAACAGCACCCAGAACAGGCCAATATAGGCAGCACTGTCCATAGAGACCAGTGAGTCAGCAGCTCACCTGACCCAGTGCGCCTCCTCCTGAGCTGCTTTTTCTTCCACCTGTCAATGCTTGTACCCTCGTCTCTGCACTGGTGCACAGTCTGCATGCTCAGGAGATTGTCTTGAGCTTCCAGCATGTTCCGAAGTAAACAGGGATTCTTATTACTTTGTAGAATCACCCTGGGGCACAGGTTGGACCCATGTTTCACCCATATTGGCCCCATACAACATCTAAACAGTCAGTGCAGGAATGGAGTGGAAACATTTCCCCCCCTGTGTGGACATAGCCATAGTCCAATGCTCAAAACACTACACCATGCTGTTGCCAATAGCATGGGACTATAAGGTATAATTTGATGGTAGGATGCTTAGTTGGGATGTAAGAAAACTAGCCATAGCCCTACTATTAGACAGAATGAGATAACTACTTCAACAGCCCATGTTGTTGGGCAGCAATGGCAGCTTCCCAACACTTCCTTCTGATCACTCTGGCTGTTTCCTTCTGCTACCAGAGAAGGTTATGTATACTATACAATCTGTTCTGAGTATACTAAAGCAGCCTGTTTTCTCAGAGGTGGTGGATGATGTTCTCTCACAATTTTATTATATAAATCAACTGCCTGTCCCGTTGGTTACTGCACATGCCCTGGGGAAGGAAGCACCATCTTATTCTTTGCCTTAAGCAGAAAAATGACTTGGGTCAGCAATGGAAAAGACCCACAGAGGTTAGGACTGATTCTTCAAGTGATGCCAGTATATATCTCTCTTCTGTCTGGTTCTTTTACCTTTTAGTTCAGGGTGAACAAGGGAGTTTGTTCACCCTGAGACAAGGAGGGGCAAATGTCCCCCATGTGTTATTGAAAACTGATTAAAATAGATTAATTTCATGGACATCTGTCAAACATGTGGGTCAGTTCTGAAAGTGAAGCTTCTGGGCCCTAGTGCATTACAGATAATAAATTAATTATCAATACAGTATGTACTAGGAATAAAAAAGAAAGCAGATGCATGAAATAAAAAATATAGTAGAAACATATCTTAACTATACACCTTTTTAAAAGTTCACATAATCATAGCAGTAAAAATTCCTTTTCAGTAGCACACTTTTTCAAGGACAAAGGCAGAAATGCAAATACAGTAAATTGTGAGCTGGTACATTTAGATACCTAACACAAAAGCTGTGATGGAATTTCTCTCACTGAGTGCTACTTATAATTAAAATCAACAAACTGTTCATTTGTGGTATAAATGTATCATAACACAATACAAAGCTCATGGAGATAATCATGAACACAAAAATGTCTTACTGGATCTGAGTTAGCAAACAGGTCCCCCAGTCTCACAAACATAAATCAGCTGTTGTAGCATAACAATCAAGCTCTTCATCCCCACATAGTATACAGTTACAGATAGTTTATAGTCAGTTTTCTCATTAAGACCCAGTAGTAAAAGAGGATTCCGTGTGAGGTTCCCAAAAGGTCTCTACGTAATAGTATCCCGTCAGTGTCCACTTTGTAATATTAATATAGTCTGGGTCTTTCTATGGAAAAAGAGAAGGAACGATGAAGACTCAAAAGAGTAAGAGAGACTAAATCAACATTATTTTAAATCTTTCTGTGATTTTTTTGAAAGTCTTCCCTAACAAGGTTTAGTGGCTTTATCCACGTACAAAAAAAAATTACAAGCAGAAATTACACAGATGCTATTACAATTTGATACACATTTCAGTCGAAAGTGCTTTGCATCTCCAGGATGTATAATTTCTTGTTTTTGAGCAGCAGACATAATGGTCACATTTGTAGTAAGCCTTTAAATACAAAGGGGGTATCCACAACCAAGCATGGTGTTCTGTTTTCAAGCCCTGTATTCACCCCCAGCCTGGTGAGGATTTTCTTTGTCTGTCCCCTACTGTTTGGAATCAAGGTAGCAACAAAAGTCCCATTCTGGTGAGGAGTGGCACAAGAAGGCCTTGAATGTTCTCATGCGGACAAGTCCAAATACCCTGTGAATTTCTACAATGCTGAGACTTGAAACATCAGATTTGAGCACTATAGTAATGCATTCACTTCTACCAGTATGCAAGCAGGATCTGAGACAGCTTCTTGAATGATTCTTTTGGGGCCGGGGAATTTGTAATTTGAAACTGTTTTCCTTTTTTAGGCTGTTGGTAATGCTAAAACCACACGCAATGACAACAGCAGTCGTTTTGGAAAGTATACAGAAATCAGTTTTGATAAGAGGTATCAGATCATTGGTGCAAATATGAGGACCTACTTGCTTGAGAAATCCAGAGTTGTGTCTCAGGTTGGTAAAATTCAGCAGTATAATTGTGTTGCAGCTTTGTTAACTTTAGATAATGTCTTACATAGTAACAACTCTATAAGTCTACCTTGTCTTATTAAAACTGGAAGAATTTTGAACAAAGTGAGTACCCACAAACTGCCCAAATTCTAGTGAAGCAGATTCTTGTGTGCTTCTCAATTACAGTATTGTTTCAGATTCAGCATACAAGCAATGGTAATTTTTCAGGTTAAGGAAGCAGCTATTTTTGCATATTTAGAAAAGCTACTTATTGATTTCTGTGGGCATTTCTTCAAGTAGTAGTCCTTAGAGGCTTTATTAGTCAAAGTTCCAGTTCTTGTTAATATTTAACTGAAGCAGTTACTAGAGCAACAGCAATGTACACTCCATTCAGCATATCTTATTTGGAAAGGACATACACTTGAATTCATTGGTGTATGCAATTGAGCTACAGAGATCAGCATTAAACTAAAAATGTTCTGTTAACTTTTATAAACTGCCATCTGTAGGATTTCATTTTTCTACAATCATAATCAAAATATTACAGTATTTCCAGTGCCGATTCTGTAGTGAGTTGCGTGGATTGATGAGCCATGCCACTGGGTTTGGGGGAGTTCTGGGTCCAAGATGCACTCTTTATGTTTTTCTATAACACATTTTCTGTGCCATAGTTACCAATTTTGTTCTCAAGAATTAAATCATGTTTAGCTTGTTCTGCGTTTCCCCGTTTAATTTGTTGTGATTTTCCATTGAATCTAGTATTGCTTCCACTGTACTTGGGTAGTCTGGAAGGCTTTGACTTGTGTGCATCTATTTATTTTATCTTGATACATAGCTGGGTTTCTGTTTTTCTGATGTATAAAAATGATATTTTCATTCTATAGCTATACCAATTTATTATATGTATTCTGTTTTAATTTTTGGCAACCTAGTTTCCTCTCCTTCAGTGGATCATGGGTTATAAGTATATTATTTCTCTTTCTGAGAAAAACCAGTTTCTCCCTTGTTATGTTAGTAATAGCATGAATGCATTATGCAAGGCTTTTGGTTCTTTCCTTTTGTTCCTTCAATTTATCCCATTTCCTATATCACTACTTTTCTTTTCTTTTTGTTAAAGCATAACTCCATCCCTCAGACTAAATCTTCTTACTGCATTAAGTGAACCGATCCAGCCCCGAACTTCTGTCCAGCAGCACTGAACTATATTGCCTCCTAAGAGGTCTGTTTCCCCCCTCTTTCTTCTCTTGCTTCTTCTCTGAGATCCACCTGCATTTCTCACAACCTGATGCTTTTCTGTACTTCTCTGTTTGGTGTGCTAGTGCTATAAGGCCATGCTGGGAAACAGTTTTAGTTCCTTTTTGAGGCATCATGTGTGCCTTTTAAAAATGCTTTTATGTTGTTTTGTTACCATTGCATTATGGCATTGTGATTTCTTCCATTTTCCATGTTGCACTGCCAACAACAGGTTCTTTTTGCTGCTCTCTTCTAAATAAAGGTTAATAATGATAATATAATAATAAGCACTCTAAGACACCATGCTAGAACTGGGGAATTCAAGGATCATGTGACAACAGAGAGAACACACACACACACACACCCTAGAAACATTTTATCTAAAGAATAAGGGCAATGGGGTAAAAAGGTGGAATAGTGTTGTAACAAAAGAGGTAGAATGACTAGCTACCAAGCTTGTCAATGGCTAGCTACTAGGTTTGCCTCAGCTCAACCCAGAATGTAGGGTCAGTGCTCATCACTCTGAGACATATTGCATGAATAAAGTTAGTTTTGAAAAATACAGCAAAAGAAAAAGAAAATAAAAAGAAAACTAAATACAGCATCTGGGGAGCATCAGAAGTGCAGCACAACACCCATGATGGCATTCAACTGCCAGTCTCTGCAGGTCATCAGCAAATGACAAGGCAGAAGTGCTGGGAACTGATTTCAGTAAAGGAAGAGCTGAAAGAAGAGACAGAGGGAGAGTGGCCTGGGATGAGAACTGTGGGTCAAGTAAATAGATGGGGGAAAGGAAACACATGAAAGCACAGAACAACTGTTTTCTGTGGCTCAGCAGCCCCTGCAGCATTGCAGGAAGAATGACAATGCAAATGTAGCATAGTTTGGAAACGAACACACCCAGAAGTTAAAAATTAAGCACAAATGGATGTAAGAACTGCGATAAACACTGGTTTCTGGAAGAACCTTTCAACGCAAGAAACTCTCTTTTTGCTGTGATATACTGTATATACTCACGTATAAGTCTAAAAATGTTTGTCAAAAAATTGGCCCCAAAAAGCTGGGTCGACTTCTCCATGGGTCAATGTAAGTAGTGTATTTTAATTCTTCTCCTTTTCTGAGTAGAGTGGCAAAAGATAAGCGCTTAGTTCATCCTGGGAGTACCCAAAAGAAGCACCAGCCCCCTCTACTCTTTCCACCATGATGCTGCTTCTGGCCTTTTTGAATGCTTGGGTGGGAAAACGATACTGGTGGCACTTCGTTGATGCTTTCCCTCAAAGGAGTGCCAAGAGGAATTGGGCTTAGAAGGATATGAATAAGACATTTTTGTATGAAGGCAGTAAACTTCATCCTTTACATCCTTTGTTACATGCTCCTAAGTGTTATCCTCGACTTATCCATGAGTTGTATCAAAATCCATAATTTTGGTCCCAAAACTTGCCCTCAACTTATACATGAGATCGACTTATAGTTGAGTATATATGGTATATCAAAGTCATATGAAGAGAAAATCATATTGTTATTTCAGTAAAAGAGCGACACATTCTAGAAGCTGCAACAGGTTTCCTGTTTGTACATTTTTATGTTATTTATTTTATCTTTTCCCTCCTTTCACTGACAGTCGGAGAATGAAAGAAATTATCATATATTTTATCAGTTGTGCTCCTCAGCTCTGAGACCAGAATTTAAACATCTTAAACTGGGTATGTTTCAAAAGATTAATTTATTTCTTTTTTCTCATTGCTTAATTTCAACTCTTTGACACACAAGTCACTAGATTTGATTCTCATTTTAAACCTTTACTCTTTTAAAATATTTATGGACAAGTACAAAGCAAAGGATGTATTCATATGATAACACAATGCACCAGATGTATTGGGTCTGAGTATGGTAATATTTGTATTAGGACTAAGAGTATACTATGGGCGGTGGAATGAGGGCATTGCCTCCCCCCAAATAAGAATTCTGACTCCTAATGATAGTATGATTTTCCTTTAGTCTCCAAATTTCTATCATGCCTTGGAGGGGGGGATGTGGTACAAAAACCATGTATTATTCAGCCTACTAAAGAGTTTTGGAAAATTGAAAACTTGCTCATATATTTGGTAATATATTTATCAGAATCAAATGAAATGTTACAAAATGACTTTTGGGTTTATTTATTTATTCATCCAATGTGCCAACACATCTACCTGATATTTCAAATCTATCAAGTGATTCCAATGTATAATACTGCTCCTGGATGTTAGCAAAGGTGCTGCAGACCACTGGAAATATAACCTACACACTAAGCTGAAATAAAACTTCTCTGTATTTCAAGAACAGAATTTGGAAAGTTCTCGTTAACAAGTAGAATTCAGAGGCATGGAATATCAGTATCCAAATGTATCTTGTAGTACCTTGGAGAGTAACTGCACAAATGAAGGGGCTTAAAATGGGGCGTGCGCCCACGGGGGTGTGCCGCTTGCTATTCAAGCCAATAAGGCTTGTGGGTTGAACAGAGACAATGGATTCTTGGCAAACTATATATATTATAACACTGGTTAACATCCCAGCCTCAGCTCTTAGCCCTTTTATCATATCTCCTTTCTGGTTCCCAGTCATTCACCCATCCTGGCCTTAGGCAACATCTTTCCTCCAGCCTTTGTCCTCCCCCACAACAATAAATTTGTCACCTCATCACCATAAGTTTTGCATTTCTATGGCTATTCATATAGTCTCATTATAAAGGTCCTTCCTGGGCGACAGTTCATTCCATACATTTCAGTAAGTAGACCAAGCCTATGAAAGCTTATGCTACAATGCCTTTCACTCAGTCTCAAAGGTGCTACAGTATACCACTGTATTCTGCTAGAAGGTAGTCATGATAATAGGCCTAAGGGTTCTGAATCATTAGTCACAGTTATGGTTGCAGTTTAAAAAGCTAACATACTATTTTTCTGTTTGTCAAAATTAATTAAAATAGATACTTATAAAATGGTCATGACAAAATGTAGTTATATCAGAGTTATTGAGGAAAGAGATTAATTAAAAGTAATTAGTGTGCTAATGTGGTGCAGTGGTTTGAACATTTGACTTAGGGGCTCAACAGACGTGCAACGATCAGCTGCCCTCTCAGATGCTGCAGCAACAATCAGCTCTCTCTCAGGAGCAAAAAGAAACTGACGAAAGCAGCTTCTTGGAAGGGGTGCCATTATGGCACTCACATGCCATGATGAGGCCCCGTACACGAAGCACCATTTCGGCGCTCCGATGCCCATGTGCCATCACGGTGTGCCCCATGTGGATGAGTGCATGCCAACATGATGCATGGGCGCTGATAGTAGGGCTGGGCATGTGTGGATGTCCAGCCCTACCTAGCCCTACTTTCAGTCCCAGGCCAGCGCAAAGCACCTGTCTGTACTGGCTCTAAGACTCCAGGAGACCAGGGTTCACATCTCTACTCAAGTCATGGAAAACTGCAAGGTAATCTTGGATAAGTCACACTCTTTCAGCCTTAGAGTAAGTAAGTGACAAACCTGCTCTAAATAAATCTTGTCCAAAAAAAAACCCTAGCATAGGGTTGCTATAAACTGGAGTCTTCATGCAGGCACATAACAAAAGCAACTATTATTTCCATTTGTTTCTTCCAAGTTCTGTTCAAAGGCATGATCATATAGCTGCAGCTTTATCTAATAAAGTCAGTTCTTACTTATAAAAGTTCGTAGGTTTGTTAATAAAAAACAATCACAAAACTTCTATATTCACATAACTGCAGTAATTTGTCACTGATGGCCTTCTAACAGTAGATTCTTATCAGTCCATGTTAACATGTTTCCTTTTTCATCTGCAGCAAGTGCTGAAGAATTTAATTATACAAACATGGGTGGAAACACTGTGATTGAAGGAGTGGATGACAGAGCAAATATGATAGAAACTCAAAGGACATTCACTCTTCTTGGTAAGTGAACATAATTTGCCTTTTATAAACTGGTAGAATTATAATGGCTGTGAAACCTAGCAAGATTATGTTTTTTTGGGGGAAACCCCTACTGTAACCAATGTGTTTGTTGTTTTTATGGTTCTGTCCATTGGGCTGGACTCTTATGTGCTTTTACCTAGGAATAAGTCTTGCTGAATTTAACAGGGCTTACACCTAAGTAGACATGCACGGGATATAAGGTGATAATAATAATAATAATACCTGATACCTACTTTTATTCCCATTTTGGAGAGCTTACTGTGGAAATATTTGCTTTTCTTTTCTTTCAGGTCTTAAGGAAGATTTTCAGATGGATGTTTTTAAAATACTGGCAGCTATTCTTCATTTAGGCAACATGGAAATAATTGCTGTTGGTGATGAAAGATCGTCTGTTAGTGTAAGAACTGCCTGCAAAATGTCCTGTGACTTGGGGCATGTCTACACGAGCAAATTAAACCGATTTCCCCACACCTTCACCGGGACCTAGCTTCATGACGCAGGGCCAAATCCCCAATCTCTCAACTGTCTCTATGATAATACGCAGCCAGTTCCACACTGAATCCATCTTACCCCTCCATTAAACTGGTGCAAAAAACCCCTCACCTTTTACTCTGGATTTTGCAGGAAAATCCAGAATACTCACTAGACAGTTGTGTACACACATGTCCTACAGTACCACCTGGTGCCACTGCCTCTGGTGCGAGCCACTCCCTCTGAGGTCACAATGAAAGAGCCAACCATATGAATGGGGCTGAACACCTTTTTTTGATCTGAGAGGGAATGACTTGTGCCAGCGGCATTGGCATTGGGTGGCATAGCAGGATACTTGTGTAGACTGCAGCCCAGAATCACTATAGAGTGTAATAGCAATAGCAAGTACATTTCTATACCGCTTATCAGTGCACTTAAACATTCCCTAAGTGGTTTACAAAGTGTAAGCTAATTGCCCCTAACAATCTAGATACTCATTTTAGCGACCTCGGAAGGATGGAAACCTGAGTCGAGCTTGAGCCCTTTGGCTAATATTGAACTCGCAACCTTATGGCTTGTGAGTGAGTGGCTGCAGTACAGGCATTTAACCACTGCACCACTGTGCCACAAATAATGAGGGGAATCCCTGGTAGATCCAGGGCCCAAACACCCTGGGAGCAGGTCAGAGTATTCCGGCTGGTGTAGATGAGCCCATATTTTGCTTTGATAAACAATGGCAAGTCCTTATTTATATTTCCCAATAGTCTCTGTTAAGCCTTTGTATTATTAAATAAAAGCAATTACATTTACTTTGTAAATCCAGCAAGAAATGTGCAGTTCTTACAGCCCATTTGTGTTCTTCTGGAATGTAATCCTGTTAAGGCAATGTATTGACTACAGTGGGCCCTCCACATTCACTGGGGTTAGGAGTACAGGACCCCTAGTTTCTAGAGAGAACACATTAATCAAACTGCACACTTCTTGCTGTACATTCCTTTATGGAATTCGTAGTACCACTTTCACATCCCAACAACCATGATGTAGGTTAAATTGAGTGGTCCTCCCAGTTTGCTTCTTATGGCTCAGTGCATTTTTTGAATCTGTGTTTTCTATAACCAAACATAGCACTTTGCACTATACTGACTTATTTTCAGTCTGGAGCAGAATACTCAGATTTCCTGAGTCAATTTTGCATCTGTTATTGCCATTGTTTTTAAGAGATAACTGTTGACACTGAAATAATGTGTGGTGGTCTTTCATGGTGGTTCATCACAGGCTGTAAAAAAACCTTATCAATTTTAGAATTGTGTACAGCAGAGTTAAAAGCAGACTCACGTTGCAACCTATTGTACAGTGGACCTTTCCCACATAAGGGAAAATCCATGTGTGCTTGCGCCCCTTAGGAAACAATTGGGCGCGTGCACACGACACCATTGTTTAGATTGTCACACGGCTTTTGCGTAAGCAGGAAGTGTGCCCGTGTCTTACTTTATAAGATTTAGTTCAGTGTCCGCAATGACATCACTATACATTTCCCTACACACTCCAGTAGCAGCCATTTATATAATGCACACATCATAGTGGTATCAGTTCTAAGAGGGGATGAACTAGATGTCATGGAGGAGGAAGGGGCAAACAGCTGGGCAGAACATGATACAAAGCTGCCATTTTTTGCATCATCTGTGTGCTCTTTGCAATGTGTAATTTATAATGGTTCTAAATTTCTAAATAAAATGGTTCTTAGCTTCCCAGAATAGAAGGTTAAGAGGTGATATGATAGCTCTGTTTAAATATTTGAAGGGATGTCATATTGAGGAGGGAGCAAGCTTGTTTTCTGCTGCTCCAGAGAACAGGACCAGGAACAATAGATGCAAGCTCCCTAAGTCGTTCATCATAGGGCATGGTTTCCAGACCCTTCACTATTTTAGTCGCCCTCCTTTGGACACGCTCTTGCATCTGTTACAATGAATGCAAGCTCCAGGAAAAGAGATTCCACCTCAACATCAGGAGGAACTTCCTGACAGTAAGAGCTGTTCGACAGTGGAACACACTTCCTTGGAGTGTAGTGGAGTCTCCCTCCTTGGAGGTCTTCAAACGGAGGCTGGATGGCCATCTGTCGGGGATGCTTTGATTTGGATTTCCTGCATGGCAGGGGGTTGGACTGGATGGCCCTTGTGGTCTCTTCCGATTCTATGATTCTAGTTCGGTCTAATTTCTCTACTCTCCCTACTTTATGTAACCATTGCCTCTACTAGAAAATTGCTGTCATTTGAACAGGTTTAATTTTTAAACTGTATTGTATTTAATCCTGTTTCAAAGGGGAGGTGTCAATTTATTTATTGAAAGTATGTATTATTCCAACATATTCTAGTCATGTAAGCCGCCTTTATTGCTGCAGCAGAACGGCGGGCTATAAGAATAAAGTTTATTTTATTTATTTATTTAAATATTGAATAAGTCTCAGGGACATAGCCATGGCTGTAAGGAAATAAGGAGCTGGAGAGGACCTTGCCCTATGGTGTCACCCATAAACTCCCCTCAACATCAAAGTGCGCTATTTCATTTGTATGATTTTTATATATAACCCATACACCAGGAGTGAGAAATTGCATAGGGAGCAAGGGCACATGCAAACACCTCAAGCAGTGTTGCAGCCATTTTTCGTTACTATTTTGAAAGGGACTAGGATGCAAATAGGTATACTGGGAATGGCAGGGGATTTCAGGGATTTGAGGAGTTTTCACACATTTTTGGCATTTTGTGGGGCTTTCCATGTGGTTTTTAGATGAAAATTGTCAGAAAATGGCAATGATGTTTTAAAACTTGATAGTCAGCAGGCTTTAGAGAACCGGTGAAGGGCTTCAGGGGGCACACAAATGCTGTCCAGAAGCCACATACAGCCTGAACTGTCCAGAGGCCATGTACATTATTTCAATCACCCTGCTACTTATCAACCACTTTAAGCAAGAATCCATTCATCCCCTTTGCAGGCAAAACTGTCTTGACATGGGTGATGGTGGTGGGGAGAAACATGTTATGGGTGCTGCAGCCATGAAGGAAGTTGGAGAAATAGGTTCTATTTTCTCTGCTTTCTTGGACCACCACCACCATTAGAAAAAGTGCAACTGCTAGCATAATGCATTTACAGGATTATATCTTTAATTCACATTTGGGGCATGCTACTATATGGATACCGGAAAGCTTTGGGTTTGCTGTTCTTGCATCTTGGCTATGTTTATGAATGTAAAACAATTTTCTTCATTAAAATAATATTGAAATACCAGACTTGAGCATTTAGGTTTCTAATGTGGGAGTTTTATCATCTGTCTCTCCTCCCACCTTCATTTGTTACATTCACATTATTAAAAAGCACATAGCATTTTGAACTATTTGTAGTATTTAATTGAAATATGTAGCGAATGTTGTTTTCTTCTTTGTTCTTCAAAGGTGAATGATAAACATCTCAAAATATTTTGTGAACTACTGGATTTAGAAAGTGACAAACTGGCAAAATGGTTGTGCCACAGAAAAATTGTCACTACCTCAGAGACAGTAGTAAAACCAATGACAAAACTCCAAGCTCTTAATGCCCGTGATGCTTTGGCAAAGAAGATCTACGCTCATCTTTTTGATTTCATTGTGGAACGAATTAACAAGGCACTGCATTTCATTGGCAAACAGCACACATTTATTGGTGTGTTGGACATCTATGGGTAAGTTTTCTGCCTCCCTCTCCCCACAAGAAAGAATATTGATTTGTTTGATAATTTACTTTATTTCTCCAGAAGAGTAGGATGCGCCCCTTGTCCATATGTCTTGTCTAAAAACACATCTAACAATAATCTCATAAAATCTAACACATTTTTTTCAGTTCATTTAGAAAGTGGTGCTGGAGGAAAGCTCTGCAGATAATATAGGGGCTGTACAGATGGCCCCAAAGGAGCTGTGTCTTGCCGCCCCTCTCAGCGCTGGATTGGGGCTGGAGCAATCGAGCGCTTTAAAGTGCTTTGCTGGCTCTGAAAGAAACTGCAAAATGCTATTCCTTCCAGAGCTGGAAAAAGTCACCCTTCCTGCCATGGCGGCATTTTTCAGCACTCTTTTTGCCATGCTTCGTATAAACACTATGCCAAAGGAGAGCTGTGACGATGCCCCTCATGCAGTTGGGTGGATGGCGTGATGGGGGCATGCGCTTATTATGCGTATGTATGCCTCCCACGTGACTCTCACCACTGTTTGCCAAAGGCAGCCAGACTCACAGAAGTAGTTTTCTATATTCTTCAGTCTTCTCTGCCAACAAGGTCAAACCCTCCACAAGATTTTTCTTTCCTTACACCCTAAACAAAATACAGAAATTAGTGTCGCAGATCGAATAAAATGTCATTAATTATTGCATTTCCAACATTTTATTTCAGATTTGAAACTTTTGATATGAACAGCTTTGAACAATTTTGCATAAATTATGCCAATGAAAAGCTACAGCAGCAATTTAACCTGGTATGATATTTTTTTATTAAATTGGATTAGAATTGGTGTTATTGTTCTTGACAAAATAGTCTTTTAGATTTGTAAATTACTTTCAGTCACTTTTTCAGTAGGGGTTGAAGGCACCCAGGTGTCCAAACCCTTAGGCATTTACAGATTTCATGCTAAGGCTTAGAAATTGAAATGTATTTTCTCTTTGTGCAGAGATGGGTCTACAAATGTTGTTTTCTGATCAGGATTTCTGCCCAAATAATTCTCTGTATGATTTTCAAGGACTATTTCATTGTAGACAAATCATTCTTTGTGTATATTTTTCAAAGACAATTGGGTTGAATTCAGATTTAGTCATGTTTAATTTGTAAGTTATCTTGCATCCTGTTATTGGGGGGAAAGTGGAATATAAATGAATAAAGCAGCAACAGTCATAACATTTAGAGTGGACTCTGTGAAATTAGTGGGATTTAGGGCCGAAACAGATGGCTCTAAAGGGGCAGTGTCACGATGCCCCTTTGAATGCTAGATTGAGGCCGCAACAACCATGCGCCGTGACCCTGATCTGGCATTTTTCGGTGATGTGGCATGTGTAAACACTGCGCTGCAGAAATGCTGTGAAGCCGCTCCACACGTGGTCAGCCATGTGGCTTCCCAGCAGCACGGATGTAGTGTCAGAGCATCAAAATGCCACACTTAGATGCTGCCCCCAACCTGGCGCTTAGTTCCAGTCTGTTTTGCCCCTTACATTACTAATGAATAACAGAAGTTTTATTCATTCAAAAGAGTTTAAGTCTAGTTTAAGTATTACTAAATCTGGATTCAACTCATAACCCATTGGTTGTGATGGAGAAGCCTCTATCAAGTATGTTTAATGGGAATATGCAATTTCCATTCTTTCAAGTTACAGTAAAATACAATGAAATCTAGTGATATATGAGTAGTGGACATAGAGGAAGGATGCAGAGAGATAAGGGAAAAGATGTAGAGGACAGGTATGGGCTTCAGTTTGTATGGTAAGAGTGACTTGAGTATTAATAATGCATGCATAGAACGTGAGAGGAATTTGGAACATTGAGCATTATGTTCAAAGCTGATAGCCAGAATCTTCTTATCTTACCTGACTGATTTGTTAACATGTCACAACACCAGTATCCTGCCTCAGGTGCAAAAGGTTGATTCATGCTGTCATTTTGTACTGATGCTTATCCCAAGATTTGATTCAGCAAGGGTTCCCCTGCTGATGTTGTCGGTAATTGATGGGAGTAGTTGATGTCATTGTAATCATGTTTGACAATGTCATTATTAGCATGTCTTTAAACTTGAGCAAGAAGAATATATGAAAGAAAATATCCCATGGACTCTAATTGACTTCTATGACAATCAACCTGTCATTGATCTCATTGAAGCTAAAATGGGCATTTTGGAGCTACTGGATGAAGAGTGCCTGGTAAGTTTTTAATTTTTAGGTCCATCATTCATTATGGTGTGGTGGTTTGAGTGTTGGACTATGATGACTATAGAAACCAAGGTTTGAATCCCTACTCAGCCACTGGGTGATGTTGGGCAAGTCACACTCTCTCAGCCTCAGAGGAAAGCAATGGCAAATCTGCTCTGAACAAATCTTGTTCAAAAACCCTGTGAGAGGGTTATCTTCAGATCTCCATAAGTCAGAAATGACTCAAAGGCACAGAATAACAGTTCTTAATATAGGCATACTCCTTTGTTATCCTGGGCCTCTATCTTTGTTTGTTTTGATATTAATATTGTTTCTGCTTCATATGCACAAATTAGCATTTCCAAAATTGGAAACATTTCAGGAAGAAGATCTAATTAACGTAATGACAAGATCAAAGGTTTTTATGCATGTACTGGCACTCTCTCAAGTAGGATACTATTCACATAATATCCAAAGATGTCAAGGCTGGCCTTTTGGAGATGAGCTGGGAAGCAAGGAAGCTAATCAAGCAAATGCACAAGGATGAGCAATCTAAAAGCTCAGCCTGAGAACCCAAGCCAAGTTACCTTTTTGGAACGTATTCAACCATAACTTGTCTGAGCTTTGTGCCTGCCGTGGGTCAACCCTGCTAAGCTGTTAGTGGCACTGCCATGGTTCAGTGCTGTGGAATTCTGGGAACTGTAGTTTGTTGTGGCATCAGAGCTCTCTGAGAGAGAAGGCTAAATGTCTCACAAAGATACAGTTCCCAGAATTCCATAGCATTGAGGCATGGCAGTTAAAGGGGTGTCAAACTGCATTATTTCTGCAGTGCAGATGCAGTCTCTGGTCATCAACAGTGGTGGTGGTGGTGCTGAAGAACAATAGACTTTTCCTGGAAGAAGCTACCATAGTAGTAGTAGTAGTAGTAATAATAATAATAATAATAATAATAACATTTATTTATATCCCGCCTCTCTACAAAATGCAGTTGTGGCGGCTTACAATAGTAGTACCATAGTACTACCTAGAGGAAGGTACCTGGGTCTTGTTACTGAACTTCCCCCATTTTAAAATACCTTTGTGCTACAGAATATCTATCTTAGTAGCTGAATAAACCTCTAAAGACATTCCATGTCATTATCAAGTTTAGAAGTTAAACACCTGATGCTTCTTTTGTTTCTTTGTTTACAGTTGCCTCAAGGAGCAGATGAAAATTGGCTTCAGAAGTTATATAATAATTTTATAAACAAGAACCCCCTCTTTGAGAAACCAAGAATGTCAAATTCTTCTTTTATAATCCAGCACTTTGCTGATAAGGTAGGGTATTATCTTGCCATGAAGGACCCTTTTCAGATCTAGATATGTTGCTCGCAGTGGGATTAATATATAATTAGCTTGATGAATGCATTTATCTAAAGAACTTCCTGACAGTAAGGGCTGTTCGACTGTGGAACACACTTCTTCCTCGGAGTGTAGTGGCGTCTCCTTCCTTGGAGGTCTTTAAGCAGAGGCTAGATGGCCATCTGTCGGGGATGCTTTGATCTGGATTTCCTGCATAGCAGGGGGTTGGACTGGATGGCCCTTGCGGTCTCTTCCAACTCTATGATTCTATGATTCTAAATGGTATTAATTATGTAATGCGCATCCTTGAAAATGAAACCCTTGACCCCCAATGGTCTCATAATTTAAGAAAATAATTTATTTATTTTTTAAAAAGGCAACAGAGAATGTGTATTTCTACTTTAGTATAAAATTTTGTATACAGATTGAGGTACAAATGCTAGTAGATTGTCCCATTATTTTGAGGACATTGCATCATTCTGATGAAAATGGCCCAGAGTTGGACCCTGTCTCTTGGTATTGCACCTGAAACATCCTCCTAGGGCTTATTTTTGTCAAAAAAAAGAAAAAGATACAAATATGTCTTTAAATCAGGAGTGGGAATTATGAAGCCCTCCAGATGTCATTGCAGTGCTTCCCTTGGTGGTGCTCACCATTGGCTCTGCTGGCTAGGGCTGCTGGGCTGTGCCAGCCAACAACATCTTTAGAAGCAACCCATCATAGAGCTTGAAAACTGGATCAAATGAATTTTATTTTTCCTGCTTGCTGTATGTCATATTGCTTAGAATTTGTTGATTGTACCTTTCTTGCTCAGGTAGAGTACAAAAGTGAAGGATTTTTGGAAAAAAACAGAGACACAGTATATGAAGACTTGATTGAAATCTTGAAAAATAGCAAGGTTTGTAAATTTACTTTTATTTCAGCATAATGACAGCTATCATGTTTTTTGTGGTATATTTATCATAAAATATAGTATCTATTATCTTCTGTTGTTATGTACTTCACGCAGATAGATAGCAGCCTGGTTGCAAGTTCTGATGCCTGCCAGTCATTTTTGTGGATTTCAGGCTTATTTTCAGACACCTTAGTTGCTAATGAATAGCTTTCCAGGTGGGGTGGAAGTGGAATTGATCTGTAATATCATTACCATTAATTGTTATCTTTTTTTTAGTTTCAACTATGTGCAAACTTTTTCCAAGACAACCCCATCCCTATTTCACCATTCAGCTCAGCGATCCAGGTCAAGTCTGCAAAAATAGTGATCAAATCACCAAATAAACAGTTCCGTACCACAGTTGGCAACAAGGTATTTTTCTTTAAAAATTCATTTTGGAATATCTTTTCTTTGTTTGCTATAGTTATAGTCTAGATTTCTTCTAAGGAGTTCAGTATGCGTGCTTCCTCCCTATTCCATTTTATCTTCCCAATAACTCTTAAGAAATAATGACTGACCCAATGCTATCCAGTCAGCTTTATGGATATTTGTACCTTCACGTTTCCACAAAATGTCTTTGTTTAGGAATGCAAAAACTCCACTACATGGTGAGTATGCTGCAGATCATAAGAGAGATAAGTGTCATAACTCACCCTCTGGAGTCCAATGAGTCAAACACAGAGTCAAATGTCCACAAAGCTACAGCTCCTGATAATTGCACTCTCTCTGGAGCTGAGGGCTGAAGTTAGAGTAGGCCCGAACAGGAGGTGGTTGTCATGCTCTGCCTTCTAGACCTCAGTCTGAGGTTCTGGACCTCATTCTGACAATGATAGTGAATGTAGGGCAAGTGACAATGAGTGCCAGAGACCCCCCCCCCCCAGCAGCCACTGCCTGACATAGATACAGACACAGACCTGGCAGTATTCACCCCAGCAGAGCATCATGAAGAGAAGGAGGGATGGAGACGCTCCAAGCATTTATGTCTAAAACACACAGCAGTCGAAACAGCACCTATGGGAAGCTGCCAGACCATAAATAGCCCAACACCCCCTTCCTTCAGAAAGCTGTTGCTGACACCTGAGCCAGTAGCATTAATGAAGTCTCAGATGCAGAAAGCAGCAAGTTTTGCCCTATTGATAAAGCAAGTGAAGGCAACTTTCTGAGTATGATCTGGTTTGCCCAATTCTAACCACCAGGACTGATCTTCCATTTCTTTCTTCCTTTATTTGCCTGATGCAGGGTCCATAACTAGGTTCCAGACTCAGAATGCAATGACTGAAATATAAACTACAGATAATATGATACTGAGTGAGGAGTATCTAATGCAAGGATGGAGTGGAGGCAGGACAGGCTATAAGCAGCTATCTATAGTAATCGAAACATCTTGGACTGGCTCATCTCATGTCCACCACCCTCAGACTACTTCAGACCTCTGTCCCACCCACTATCCACCTCTGAGCATCCTCAGGTTGTGTAGGCAATATAAAAGGAAATAAAATGACATGTAGGGCTATCTGTTTCTGGCATATTTTCTTAGTGATTTTGGGACATTTTGAGGTTAGCGTAGGAGGGATGGACTTGGGACAGGTTAAGTAAGAGAGATGGGACTGAAATTAGCTGAAGGATGGAAGGAGGAAAGGATGAAAAGGAGACCCCAAACATATATGCCTACCTACCCTTCTAGTTCACAGACTCTTATGTAGTTTTGCAAACAATGAAACCCTGTTGTATTATTAAGCTGTACTTCCATGTTTCAAATCTATTCACAAATTAGATTTGAAATATATTTCTTTTGAATCTCAAGGTATGCAATTTTTCCCCATAATATATTCCAGTTCCGCAGTTCCTTATACTTGTTAATGGAGACGCTCAATGCAACTACACCTCACTATGTACGATGCATAAAGCCAAATGATCAGAAGTTAGCATTTGAGTGAGTACATTTATTCAGCTGAAACATAATTTTACCTTTCATCTAGATGGTTTTCTTTGAGACCGAGTGTCAATACGCTTCTACATCAAATTATTGTATAGTGTAGTCACTTTCCAAGTAGTGAATATAAGTAATCTACTTTCCTTAATGTTGTTGTTGTTGTTGTTGTTGTTGTTTTGTGCTTTCAAGTCATTTCTGACTTATGGCGATCCTAAGGTGAATCTATCATACGGATTTCATGTAAAGTTTTGTTCAGAGGGAGCTTGTTTTGCCTTCCTCTGAGGCTGAGAGAGTGTGATTTACCCAAGGTCACCCAGTGGGTTTCCTTGACTGAGCAGGATTCAGGCCCTGGTCTCTAGACTACACAGTTGTAGTCCAACGCTCAAACCACTGCACCATACTGATTCTATATATATTATTTGATTTATCTTTTACAGGAATGTAGTGTAGAGGTTTATAACTTACAGTTTAGTTTTGCCCCTTATTAAAATCTCACACAATGATATGTAGGTGATAAAAATTTAGGGCATAATCATTAACAAATATGGCAGATAATAACATTTTTATCCTGCTCCTTTAGATTTGATGCCAAAAGAGTGGTTCAGCAATTGCGAGCGTGCGGTGTTTTAGAAACAATTAGGATTAGCTCTCAGAGTTACCCATCTAGGTATGTATCAATCCTTAAGGTTATTTATTTGATCTGATTTATATCCTAGCTTTCTCTCAGCAAAGGACCCAAGCTAGGTATTTAATTTATATATTTAATCAGCTCAAATGTTTTTTTTTATTTTATAGATGGACTTACATTGAATTTTACAGCCGCTACAGCATTCTCATGTCTCAACACGAACTCTCTCTAACAGATAAGAAACAAATTTGCAAGATAGTGTTGCAACGACTGATCCAGGTGAGAAGTTTTTGTAAATCAGGTATGGAAAGGCCAGTCCCCATTCAACACCTAAACCTGATATGTCATCTGTAAATGAAAATGTACTTGTGTATCATAGTGTTCCTTGGTGAGATCTAGAATTACAATTTTTGAATCATATCAGAACAGATTTTAAATGCTTTGAAACTATCTTTTGTGTTCTTTCCCCACCCTCGCCTTCAGGATCCAAGTCAGTACCAGTTTGGCAGGACAAAAATATTCTTCAGAGCAGGACAGGTTGCTTATCTGGAAAAGTTAAGGTCAGATAAGCTGAGGCAAGCATGTATCATGATTCAAAAAAATATGCGAGGCTGGCTGCAGCGAAAGAAATTCCTCCGTATCAGACAAGCAGCAGTTACAATACAACAGTACTTCCGAGGACAACGTACTGTGAGGTAACTTCAGAAAATAACCTTATTCATTATTGAGAAGGCCAAGGATCATTCCTGTAAAAACCATCTTGATGTAAATGTGGGAGAAGGTTTAGCACTCTGGACTACCACTTTTTTTCCCTGTTGCACAGACTTTTATATCTACAAATCATGAAATCTAAAGGACTGCTTCTACAATAGGTTTTAAATGGAGGTTAGCTAGCTCCCTAAGGGTGCCTTAGCATAAAGGTTTGGAGCCCCTTTCAACACAAGATCTAATTCAATCTCAGAGATGTTGAGGACCACATTCCAGGGATTGATGGGGCCAAAATGAGGAGGAGGAGTCCAAACATCCTAACATAGCTTTGCTTATAACCCTTGTAGCCAGTAAGTAAGTGTAATGAGAGATGTTTCAACCTTTTAGAATGTGGAAAATCTTTACAAAAATTTGCACCCAATGATGGTGGCAAAGGGAAAGGATGTGGCCATTGGAAAAACCCCAATAGCAGGTACAGGGGTACCTCTGGAAGGGCAGAACCCCACAGGTCTTAATATTTTCCACCTTTCTTTGAACATGGGGCCCAAGGTGACTTGCAACAAATTTAATATAAAGTAAAACTAAAAACCTGTTGATAAAGAAGTTAAAATGCAATTTAAAAGGTACCATATTAAAATGCCATTAATTTAAATAGTTTTTTTTCCCCAAAAATCCAGACACCGTAACATTAAAGATAAAAATACAACAGACGCACACCATAAAAGACTCCCCACAATTACTTAACCATCAAATGTCTCTTTAAATAAGAACATCTTTGCTTGATGTTGAAAGGAAAGAATATCTACTGCAGGGGAATACCTGTGGTGTACATGAGAGTGCTGGCACAGATGTTTTCTTGCCACAGGGTGATCAATACCTGTGCTCTTGGGAATAATGGCATGGTAATATGGGAGACAGATATGTCTTTTATAGCATAAGTGAACCTCATGATCAGAGCGATCTGCCAAAGTTGGTGCCATCTAGCAATCAGGTTTTTCATAATTTTGTGCCAATGTTTGCTTTGGCAGAGCCGGGACATTCCATACCAAATCCACAAAAGGATCTAATTTTAATTTGTAGAGTATTTTAACTTCTTGCTATTTAAAAATGGCTTTTCCTTCTGCTTCTTAATGAAACTGTCAGTCATCCTTTTAATATTACTTTACAAATCTGGTCATCAGAGCCAACTAAAATTGCTCAGAAATTGCTCCAGTCCATGTCTTGACCCTTGGCCCTCTCTTGGCCATATAGACTTCCTTGCTATTGAGTACCCTGTTCTTGAGCATCTTATCAAGGTTGTGTGTTAAATAATTATTTTATTTTGTCTTTAGACAAGCCATAACAGCAGCTGCCTTAAAAGAAACATGGGCAGCGATTGTTATCCAGAAACACTGCCGAGGATATTTAGTACGTAGACTTTGCCAACTCATCCGCGTGGCTGCTTTGACAATTCAAGCTTTTACACGAGGATTCCTAGCAAGGAAGAAATACAGAAAGGTAAAGACAATAAACAAATTCATCTAGGAACCACAACCTATGTATTACATCTAGATTTCAGTGAAAAAAATAATTCTTAGGTTGGCTAGGTTGTTTCTTTCTTCCCCACTATCTTGACTAGTGCTGTATCTTTTTAAAGACATGTCTCTGAAATTTACTGCATATGGGTTTAGAAGTGTATTACATTGTGTTCACAATTGTGAATTCTAACCATTTTAGAATTGTTAATCAAAGTAAGTCCATCAAATGTAGACCAACACTTCTAAAATGCTTTTGGTGGAATTACTTGTTGTCCAAATTAGCATGCTGAATAGATCTGTATGAGAGTCTGAGTCAGTGTTAGTTTTGAACCACTAAGTCCCCAGTTGAAACAATATGTTAGTCAAATTCCAAAGGCGACCATTGGAGGCACTGGTTGCTTACCTCAGATTTCCATTTGCCAAATGAGAATTGTAATGTAGTCAGCCCTCCACACTTTGCAGCTTTGACTTTTGTGGATTTTATTATTTGCTGACTTGATTAAAGTGTTCTCTCTAGTAATTTCTAGGTCCTCCAGCAAAGCTTTGTGGCCAACATTATAAGACGTTGTGTTGGAGGACCTAGAAATTCCTAGAAAAGTGTTCTCTCCAGTTAAAAAAAATAGTGTTTTTTCACTTTCATGGGCCCAATGACTGTGGAGGGCCTACTGTACTCGTAGTAGGAACTAAAGAGGAGGAAAGGAGATTTATATCGTGGCATTATTGTAAAGTTTTCTGAGATAGCATATGTTAGAACAGTGTAAAACACTAGAAAGAGCCTCTGTTGTTTTTTTTTAAATGAAGATGGTTGAAGAACAGAAGGCATTGGTTCTGCAAAAATATGCCCGAGCTTGGCTTGCTAGACGCAGATTCCAGAATATTCGCCGTTTCGTGCTGAACATCCAGCTTTCATACAGGGTGCAACGACTGCAGAAAAAACTGGAAGACCAGGTAGTTAAGAAGTTTGCATTGATTTTAGATACATTTATTTTAAGTACAAAGTGTCTCAACACAAGATGATGATGATCATGATGATGATGATACTGTAATAATAATAATTTCTTATATGCCACTCCCCATGGATCAAGGTGGGGAACAACAAAATTTAACAGACAACATAACTTAAAAAGCAACAGTTAAAATGCATGTCAGTTTAAAAGGACAAATAAGATTACATATATTAAAACAATCCACATTCAAAATAATTGCTGATTTGGAAGGAATGTGCCTTTTCTGTGGTCAAAATTTTCTATTATCTCAATGCAGAGGTGGGAATCATGTGGCCCTCCAGGTCTTTAAGCAGAGGCTGGATGGCCATCTGTCAGGGATGCTTTGATTGAGAGTTCCTGTATGGCAGGGGCTTGGACTGGATGGCCCTTGTGGTTTCTTCCAACTCTACGATTCTATGATTCTATGATTCTATATTGTTAGTCTGTGAATCCCAATCCAATCACATCTGGAGGATCACATGATTCCAGCCCATCCATTTTAAACCTAGATGCAGAATTCCAGTGGTGTAGAAAACAGAATTTTACAGAACTTGAAGAAGCTGGAGCTTTGGCAGGATGGAATAATTTCCCGAAGCCCCAGCTCACTATGCTTGGTGTGAGATTCTGGGAGTTCTATTACAAAAATACCTTTTCAAAGCTCTGACTGCTTGTGGGTTTTTTTCTTCACATTCTAACTACTGTTTAACAGACATTTGTATGCTGTCGATATGATCATCACCCTGATGCCAGTGGAAAATTGTTTCAGTTACCTGAAACTCAGTCAGTGATGGACTCTCCTTCTTGGGAGGTCTTTAAACAGAGGAGTTTATCACATGGGAGGCTAAGTGCCCAAATCCTGTGCAGAAACTGGGAAAACCCCGAAAGTAAAAAGTGGCTGATTTTGTCCACTTTCTGTGCGGGTTAATGTTGAATTAATGTTCAGTGCCCCCGATGTGTCTGAAAGTGATCCTGCTTTTGCGGGATTTGTCCACTTTCAGTGCAAGTTAATTTCGGATTAATGCTCAACGCGTCTGAAAACTATCTTGCTTTTGTGGATTTAAATCCCGTTTCTACATGGGGTTTGGCTGATTCCCTCCCGTGTGATAAACTCAAGAGGTTGGATGGGCATTTTTTAGCAATATTCCTATGTGACTCGGGGTTGGACTGAATGGCTCTTTTAGTCCCTTCCAACCCTAAGATTCTAGGATCCCCCCAAACCACTTCTTGTGTGTGCTTGATTACATGTGTATTTATTGCTATTTTTCCACAGTTAGAGCAGCTAGACCAGAGTTGCACAGTCAGACTTCACTGGAACTCTTTGGTTCTGCAAGAGGTTGCTAGGAATTGCATACTCTGATTGTACTTGAGGTGGCTTCTGAGAACTTAAGACTATGGCCTGTTACAGACTGCCAAAATAAAGCTGCTTCGGGTCTCTTTGGAGGTAAGCTGTTTAAATGATGCATGCATCCTAAGAATCCGGAAGCTGCACCAAAGCTGCCCTCCAGTGCTTAGGAATGGAGTGTGGCTTTGGCACGACCTCAGGACTCATAGGACCCATGCATCATTTAAACAGCATACCTCCAAAGAGACCCGAAGCAGCTTTATTTTGGCAGTCTGTAACAGGCCTGAGTGATTATGTGTGGATTCTGGAGAATAGGGGGTGAGGGGAAGACAATTGCAATTGCATTCCCTAGTCATAATGCTAAACAAATTAATAGAACTATTTTTTCTCAGTCCTAATACAGTACTAATTTTATATTGATTTTAGAATAAAGAGAATAATGTCCTGTTGGAAAGGTTGACTACTCTTGCCTCAAATCACTCCAGTGATGTAGAAACTATTCAGAAGCTTCAACTGGATCTTGAAAAATTAGCCACACAAAAGAAAATGTCTGAAGAAAAAGGGAAGAAGCACAAGGATGAATATGAACAGGTTAATCTTAATAGTGCGTCCAACAAACTAAAGAGACAAGTGGGATTAGGTTGGGAGTAATATAATTCTGAACAATTTTAAATTAATTGAAGTAAGTAAGTGGTCTTAAAGATACGGTATGTATTTAACACATTTTGCCCTGCCTTTGCTTTTTCCGTATAGAGAGTCTCAAAACTTGAAAATCACAATTTAGAGTTACAGGAACAGAAGAAAAAACTAGAAAAGGAGCTTCAAGAGAAAACGGAGGAAATGAAAGGTACAATAATTCAGATCAATCACCTGGAGAACTTTAGAATCAGGATGGTATTGTTGGGTTGCTTTTGGAGCAAGCTGAAAATTAAAATATTGCACATGAGGCCGAAATGATAAGATGTGACAAAAAGGCAGCAGAATAGAGAACTCGATTTGTTCTACATCCACAAATAAACAATGAGGATGATATGCTTTTATTGTAGCAGAAGCTGACTTTTATGGACTGAGGTAAAGCATAGCAGGAAGTTTTCTTAAGCAAGCTTATGTAAATTAATGTGTGCTGCACACGGTAATTTCCTGATATACTAAACCCTGTTTTATAGTTTATTGCCAAAGATGCAAGCAGTTCTCTGGGATCTGCATGCTGTACTTTTCATAAGCAGTGGTTATATGTGATCCCTAATCTGAAAATTAATTTTAAAGTACCATTGTGTCTTTTCAAAACCTGTGTGACATGAGTCCTAGCTGTATAAAATTGTCCATTTAAATTTAGACACATTAACATTTACTTTTATACTACAGCTTACATGTACTCTTGGTTTTAAAGTATGTTTTTCTGTTAAGATTTTGTTTCAAATATAGCATTATCTTTCCACAGAGAAAATGGATCACCTAACAAAACAGCTCTTCGCTGATGTCCAGAAAGAAGAAAAACAACGAATGTATGGAATTGTGATTTTAATTTGCCTTTTACAGTTTTATTATATTTATTGATATTCCCATTCTCCAAAGAACTAGGCATGTGCAATGGAAGTAAAAATGATACTAACAGAAGGTAGTAAATTTAAATACCGGTAGTATAAATAACTGGGTAGTTTACCTTGCTAACCTTTTAATGAAAGAGTTGCTCCAATATATCACTGACATCAGCATAACCAATTTGGAAATCTATATATTTACAATCCTTTGGACTATGTATAGGATTCAAGAACTTCTAGCTAATGAATTTAAATCCTCACTTCTTTTGTTCTTGTATGCAAGAATGAAAACTTTGAACAGTTTTCTTCTTGTTGCATCAGAATAGTATTTGGTTATTATTTGCACTTAAGACACTTATTGGAAAACTTATTTTGTGCCTTAGAATTTTTTTCCAGAAAATTGGTTAGTATTGGAATCTTTCTCTCCCTCATCCCAAAAATGTTGCTTTTTGCAAAGAAGGCATCTTTTCTGCACACAAAAAAGCTATATATATGAATTTTCCAGAAAAGGTCCTGAAGTGTGAAGAATCTTATAGCTATTCCCCATTTTCTTGGAAGGAAGTTTTGAAATTTCATGCCCCATCCTTTTCCACAAAAAAAATTATGAGTCTTCTTTACACCCTTAATGCAAATTAAAAATTCATAGAGGAGAGTGTGAATATACATATGGACAATTCGTCTGAGAGTGCCAATCAGTAGGCATTTATGAAATTAGTATTAAATAAAAATGATTTAAGGCATGCCATTATATTTCAGATACTCTAGGAGGAGCTGTGTCTGCACTCCTTTTGTGACTGAAGATTGAGTCAGCAGATTTATGGCGTTATGAGACAGCAGATCAGCTGAATTATTATGTTTCTGAGTCATGTCCCTTGCATTATTTTACCACAGGAAGGTTGAGGAGTATAGCACTCCAGATGTTGCACTGCAGGTCTTGTTAATTTTAACCAGCCTAGTCAAGGGTGGGCAATTATGGGAACTGTTGTTCAACAACATATAGGGCACCACACAGTTCTCACGCCTGTTTTAGGAGATATCCTCATATTGCTGGGATAACAAGGTATTGGTGATATTTAGATAATTCTTAGACAATGGAGACATGATTTTGATCAGAATACTTCTATTGGAATGGGGTTGAAAGACAGTGGAATAGCTGAAAATTGGGTGGCGACACCGTGTATGAGCTCCAGTCATGGAAGGCTCCTCTGTCTAGTTCTTAGTGAGTACACTTACTGGATCCCTCTGCAGTGCACTCCAAGCTGTTCTATTGAGCCCCCATACTGTTTTGGAGAGGAAGAGGAGATGTAAGGGTATTCCTTTGTATCCATTCCTGGGTTCTATTGAGCCAAGCATAATGGAATACTGTAAACACAATTGCAATGTAAGTCCCAATACGTATTTTTAACAACAGTACAAGAAATTATATATTAAATTTGACCCCTGTGCACTGTCCCCAAAGTTCAAAGCATCCAATGAGATGCCAGCCGGGGACCTGATTACAGGACTGGACACTTCTGTCTATGCTGTTCAGTTTTGTAGAGTAATTTAAGGCTATATCCTAATCTAGCTAGTGAGTAGTTCAGGTAAAAAGAAATATTTATCTCACCATTTTTCCAAAGAAAGTTGAAAGAGGAAGAAGATGGAAAATATGCAGTGCAGTTGAAAATCTTTGAGAGAATGAAAATGTCCCAAAGAGGGAGTGACTTAAATCACATGGTTAGTTTGAACGAGAGAGAGAGAGTTAGCATGCAGGAAGTCCTTATCTATCTAAGGAGGGGGAAAGAGAATGCCAAAATCTTCCAACAAGTTGTAATGCAACCTTTGGATGCAAATTTTAAATCCCTAAACAAAAGATGCATTGTCGAAGGCTTTCATGGCCGGCATCCATAGTTTTTTGTGGGTTTTTTGGGCTATGTGGCCATGTTCTAGCAGAGTTTCTTTCTGACGTTTCGCCAGCATCTGTGGCTGGCATCTTCAAGATGCTGATGAAACGTCAGGAAGAAACTCTTCTAGAACATGGCCACATAGCCCGAAAAACCCACAAAAAACCAAAAGATGCATTGCATAACAGACATTTTACTACAGTGTGCCCGAGTCATACACAGGCACATCATATGCAGCTTCCAGCATACGCCGGAAAAAGCCTTGTGCACTCTGGAAGGAGTAATGGGGCATGCACCTGTGCCATGTTTGGTGCCACGCAGCAGGCGCGAGCCCTATTACTTTCAGTGGGGCTCAAGCTTACACATTTTTTCTTTTATGCGGGGAAATCTGTAACGAATCCCCAGCGTAAGAGAAGGGCTGCCTGTATAAGGAATTTATCCTTTTATGCCTACCTACTTTTGGTTGTGTGGGCCTTCAAGTCATCTGTCAACTTACAGTGACCCCAAAAATTTTTCATAGCTTTTTCTTAGGCAAGCAATACTCAAAGGTTGTTTTGCCAGTTCCTTCCTCTGAAATACAGCCTACAACACTTGAGGTTCATTAGCAGTCTCCCATCCCAAATACTAAACTGGGCTGAACTTGCTTTGCTTCAAGATCAGATGGGATCTGGTGCCTTTAAGATATTTAGGCTGAACTACACAACTGAAAATACTACTGTACTACTGCTGAAAATACTACTTGAGAATTCAAGGAGAAAAGGGACTACTCCTTAGCCCTGGCAAATGTAGGACCACTCCAGCTCTCCCTTTCTTTCTGAACAAAGCCAGCAAGTATGGCCCTTTCATTTGGGTTTTGCTACCCACTGGGTAAAATCCAATAACTCATAGATATAACTCTTGCAATACCTTCCATCTATTTGTGGTAGTTAGGCTCCAGTGCGATGTTAGAATGAAGTTCTGAGATACATCTAGAGAGAGAGAGAGACAATGAATTGCAACAAAACAATTTGTTTATTACTGTTTTTAGATTTTATGTCATTTTTGTAGTTACAGATATATATAGAAAAAATGAGTTTGCAACTTCTTCCTAAATTTTTGTAGACTGCTTGAGAAGAACTTCCATAACCAGAAACAAGAGTACGAGAAAAAGATTGAGTTGCTCATGGCAGAAATAAAATCTCTCAAAAATGAAAATGACCAGCTTCAAAATCAAATCCGGGAAGAACAACAAATTCAAGGCGGCTTAAAAATGGAAGCAGAGGAACTTGCAAACCAAGCCAAGGTAAGATACAATTTAAACAGATACATCCTGTGACTAGAATTAATTAACATAAGATGCATAAATGTTCAGGATTTAATGGAAGGGCTGTATGACTCTGTGAAATGCTCTAATTAGTATGCTTGACACCTCAAGCATCTTTAATCTAAAAGTATCCTCATCTGTAAATTGTCTTAATAGTATTGTCTTTTATTTTGTCTCCATATATATATTTAGGGCAAGTAAATAACATTTTTCTAAAAAAAAAAGATGCTTTTTATCCAGTCATAAATTCTTGTTGTTACTGTTACTGCGATTTACTCCATCTCATTGTTCTCTGTCTCGTTTTATAAATGTTTAATGAATGTAGACAATTCCTGAACTGCAAAAAGAAATTGAACTAATTCAAATGCAAAAAATGGACGTGGAGAAGCAACTGCAGCACCAGAAACGTGAAATGAGAGGTAAATTTAATATCTTTCTCATTACATATGATTAAAATACAGTGCGCCTGCGTTATACGCGCTCAAGCCGCGGGGGTGCAAGGGGTGGCACATCTCATTCAGATGAATGGGGTGTGTGCCCATGGCGCGTGCACGCCACCATGCCACCATGCATACGAGCTCCACTCAAGTGAATGGGGCTCCAGTATAGGCAGAATTCGCCTTACGTGGGGGGTCTGGAACGGATCCGCTGCTTAAGGCAAGGGTCCACTGTATGTTGATATTATCTTTTTGATCTGTTCCTCAACATGTTGAAATATTGCTGAATTTCTAAATTCGTTGATTATGTGTACATGTGTACTAACCCCAGAAAGTCACAAACATTGATATGGTGTGCATTCAGTGGATATTGTCAAGTACTGTACTTTATCCCAAGTGGGAAAAATAACTTTGCATGTATGTGTGCACGTGTCATGTCCAACAATTAACCAGGTCTAGACATTCAGGTTTTAGTAGTTAAAACTCAGTGAACATTTATTCAGTAACTGTAATTCTACACTAGAGATATTCAGAAGTAAAAAGCATGCATGAGCAATCACCACTTAAACTACAGATAATTTTAAAATTTGTAGCAGGTTCATTATTCATTGCTTGCAAACTCAAACCAATTTTGTTTTCCCTCATTTGCCATACTGCCCCACTGTCTTCTTTCATAATTTACTTCCCAGCTGAATGACTTTGGTATTTTGGTCTAAGCCAGCTTCTGTTGCTTTGTTCTACAGTACTAGTTGGGCAATAACAATTTCCTTACAGTAATTGCATTTCCATCAGTTTGCCCTTAAAATCAACTTATGGCAACCCCATGAATTTCATAGGATTTTCTTAGCCAAGGAATAATAATAATAATAATAATAATAATAATAATAATAATAATTATTATTATTATTATTATTATTATTATTCAGTCTCAGAGGAGGGCATTGGCAAAAACCCTCCTGAACAAATCTTGCTAAGAAAACCCATGATAAGTTCATCTAAGAGTCAACATAAGGTAAAAATGACTTGAATGAACACAAGGAAAGAAAGAAAGAAAGAAAGAAAGAAAGAAAGAAAGAAAGAAAGAGTAACACAATACATACAAATTCTTTTTCGGGTCCTAAAATAGATGCCAGATTGAACTTAAATAGAAAAGGGTTAGTCATATAAATATTTGTTTACATCTTTATTTCTTTATTTCTTTTTGTTTAAACTACTTGTGCTGGGGAAATTAGCTACTCACCAAAAATAAAATGAAATAATGCAAGTATAATAGAGTGCACCCACGTATTATGCGGGCGCAGCATACCCAGCTTTCAGCATACACTGAAAGTTGCACCGGAAAAGCCCCTTGCACACTTTAATTTCTTTATTTTTCTTGGTAAGAATGGATTATTCTGAAGCAAGTTCTCTGCAATTTGTTCAGAGTGAGAAAGGAGCTGAGTCATTTCAAGGTGCCTTTTGTGGTCACCATCAGGTCACTTCTTGTAATAAAGCTAAGGTGAGTGGTTGCCAGGGAAGGGGCCATTTAGTTTGGTTCTTCATTGCTTACTGCTAACAGAGATTATTCTGTGAGACAAAATGAGTGGTTGCAGTAAAACCATCAACATTTATAAAACTATGCTGCCAAAGTGGAAATGGAGTGCTCATGTAACATCTTTTCTTTACAGATAAAATGTCAGAGATTACAAGGCAACTTCGCGAGAGCTATGACTTTGCAGGTGTAAGAAGCAGGTACAGAGATATTGTTTTTCTTTTTAGCAAAGGGAGCATCTCACTTTTGTCTGAGATTCTTCCTTCATAGTCTTTTCTCCTTTTGTCTTGTAACAGATTGTCTACTGAAGATTTGGAACATTTAAATGAAGATGGGGAACTTTGGTTTGCATATGAAGGTTTGAAAAAAGCTACAAGGTTAGTCTTATCTGTTACTTGAATACAGTTCTTGTCTGAATATTGATAGAATAATGGAGACATCATCATGAATCTTAAATATAATCAGTCATTGCTCTGTAGCAGAGAGACCAATATTTTCAGTACTGTGGGGAAGATTACCCACTTAAAAGATTGCCCTTCCATCAATCAGCTTTAACGGAAATATGCCAGCCTTGCAAATAATCAGCCATTCTGAAGCTATATTTGGTTTGGTATAAATAAATACTTGAACAAGTATTGGAAGGGTTCTTTTGCTCCCATACTCACTTACCTAATCCATTCAGCTGGGTTTCTCAT
>NC_056527.1:157491919-157598257 GCF_019175285.1 Sceloporus undulatus
TATTATTATTATTATTATTATTATTATTATTATTATTATTATTATTATTAACCTTTATTTATAAAGCGCTGTAAATTTGCACAGCGCTGTACATACAATCTTTTTAATTGGACAGTTCCCTGCCCTAAGGCTTACAATCTAAAAAGACACGACACAAAAGGGGAAGGGGAAGGGGATGAGGGCCAACAGTTCTTCTCTACCTCCGAGGCCTGGATCAGGGGAGATGGACTGGGGGGAGGACATAGCAATACAGGAAATGATTCAAAAGATGTCTTTTGCTGAGTCAAACAATTTTCCATCTCAGAGATTGGAACTACAGCTTCCCAAACCCTGAAAACAGCACAGCTAATGTCCAAGCAGAGATGACTTGCCAAGACTTATTTTTTGAGTTCCTCCTTCTCACTGCATGCTAATACACTGAACTCAGCTCAGCCATTTAAAGCCAAGATTGGAAAGATATATCAACATCTCTGGTTTTATAAGATAGAAGAGAGATGGACAAAACTGCAGTGTTTATTGGTTTTGAAATTATCAATTGCTCCAAAATTCAAGCCGCAACATTTGCTCTCTCTTAGCTCCATGTGTAATGTTCTCAGTTTTCTTGCTTTAAAGGGTTGCTGGCTTGAAAAAGTAGGCAGAGGGCAATTCACATTGGCAGCATTGACTTTCAGTGGCCTTGGGAGGCATGATGGGATGACCAACGAGGCAATATGCACTGTGTTACAATTTGCATTTTTTCTTGTGTTTATTTGGGATATTTGCAGATGCTATTACATGTCTGAACTGTACTGTGTTTAAGAGAACATTGAAAACCAAAATTTGCTTTAGAAGATGTGTAGTGCTTGTTTGTTTGAACTCACGAAAATAAGTCTTGGCAAGTCATCTCTGCTTGGACATTAGCTGTGCTGTTTTCAGGGTTTGGGAAGCTGTAGTTCCAGTCTCTGAGATGGACAAATAGTTTGACTCAGCAAAAGACATCTTCAAGTGTTATTCCTATGTGCTTGTGGTCTGATAAGAAAATAAGTACTATTTTGGCTGCTCCAAAGGCAGAAATTTTATAGTAGCCCTGCTATGTGGGATATGTTTGAATAGGCCTCTTCCTTATCATCACAAGGGCTTAATTTGAAGGTTCCCATGTCAGCAGCTTACATATAAATAGCTTAGACTCACTATGCTATCTGTTCTTCTTTCATATTTTTTGAAATACTGTGTATTCAGTCTGTAGACACCGGCAGTTTTATATAATGAATTTGTCTTAACTCCCTTCCCTTTGACCATACTTTCATGCAGCTAAACCAGAGAAAAGAGTTCAGTTTGGTTTAAGAAACTTTCTGGGACAGTGACCTTGTCAAGCCTAATGCAGCATTAGAATTTTAATTATGGGCATTTTGAGCCAAAACAACCTTTTCCCACTTGAACTTTTTGCAGTATTAATTGCTAGAGTTCCTATAGTCCATTTCAGCTTCCACCAGATATTGCTAGACTACAACTCCCATCATCTTTGCCTATGCTGGCTTGTGCTAACAGGAACAGAAGTTTAAAAAAAACCTGGAGTGCACCCAAATTAAGAAGGCTGGCCTTTGTTAATTGATCTTCATAATTCTCTTCTGCTGCACAAAATATGACTGCATGGGAAAAAAATTGGCATTGAATTGATTTTGATCATGGGTCCTGTCTGCATGGGCCAAATAAACTGGCCTCTCCTGGTCCTCTCAGTGAGGGATGCGGATGAGTGTTACACAAACAGACTGGATAACATCTGGCTGACTGTGCACTAGATCTGGGGTATACCCCTGGTAACATGCTTTTTAGAAACTCAGTGTTTGCTCTGGATCTTCTTGGAAAATTGAAAGCCTTTCGTTTCGATGCTGGGTGGCTGTTTGCACATGTGTCCATTATGCCTCCAAGTATCTCTGCTACCCCCATGGGCCACTAACTTTGAGGTCAGAATGAGGTGCCCAGCCATGTGATTGTCTCTGGGTCCCACATTCTGACCTTGGAGTGAAGTGATGTGCTGTTGCGGCGAATGTACCAGAAGGCACAGCAGGGCACACATGCAAACAGCCACCTGGAATCAGAGTAGAGGGTCAGAGGTAAAGGCTCCCTGGAGTCAGGGCAACTCCAGGACCAGGATGTTCTGGTCTGTCAGAATATTCTGACTAGTACAACCAGGACCTTAGAAGGGATATCCATTGCATTAAGGGAGCAGTGCTGTTTCTTTTACTCTAATGCATGTTTATTTCTTCAACAGAGTATTAGAAAGCCATTTCCAGTCTCAGAGAGAGAGCTATGAAAGGGAGATAGAAGGCCTCAGTTCTAAAGTAGAGCATCTTAGTCAAGAAATAACCCACTTACAGAAGCTGTTCAGAGAAGAGAATGACATAAATGACAGTATCCGACTCCAAGTCGCCAGGCTGACCTCAGAAAACATGGTGAGCAGCAAATATTGTATTATAAAACTCAGAAACAACTTCTAGAAGCAGATTGCTTGGTCGCCAGTTAAGTAACATCAACTGCTGTTGAGCAGCTTCTAGTTGTAAGGCATCCTTCTACAGTTCTGGTTGGCATCTTGTTGGTTAGTCTCAATTACAGTATATCCATTCATTTGTTAGATGGCGAGTTAATACATAGATAAATATATCTGCAGATACATTTCAAACCAGCATTAGGACAGCATATGGAGTTGAGACTGCCATAGTTGCCTTAGCTGATGACCTTCATCTGGGCATCAACAGGGGAAGTGTGGCCCTGTTGGTGCTGTTGACTTCTCAGCAGTTTTTGACATGATTGATCACGGCATCCTCCTGGAAAGCCTGAGAGAATAAAGAATTGGAGGCATTGCACTGGAATGGTTCTGTTCTTTCCTCTCGGGCAGATTCCAAATGGTGATGCTTGGGGATAGTCGCTCAGCAAAAAAAGGAGCTTAATTGTGGTTGTCCCCCAATGTGCCATTCTGTCCCTGATGCTATTAAATATATATACGAAGCTGCTGAGAGGGATCATCTGGAGACATGGGGCAGGTTGTTGTCAGTACGCTGATGACATCCAGATATATTTCTCCATGTCTCAGTCTACAGCTAAGACTACAGGTGGCATCTCTCCTCTCATTGAATGTTTTAAAGTGGTAATGGACTGGATGAGGAAAACAGACTAAAACTGAATCCAGACAAAACGGAGGTATTCACAGTAGGGACCCCTAATTCAGGTATTGTGATACAACCACCAGGCCTAGACAGGGTCACACTCTCCTCAAGGGACTGTGTTCGCAGTCTGGGGGTGCTCCTAGACTTGTTGCTCCAGATGACAAATCGGGTAAATCAATGGTCAGGAGTGCTTGCTATCAGCTTCAGCTGATACGCCAGCTGCATCCTTTCCTGGAAGTGGGGGACTTGGAAACTGTGGCACATGTGCTGGTAACCTCACAACTCAATTTCTGCAATGGGAATACCCTTGTGCTTAGTCCAGAAACTCCAATTAGTTCAGAACATGGCAGCCAGGTTGGTTACTGGTAAAACCGGACATGATCATATAACACCTATTTTAAATTCACTCCACTGGCTGCCCATTGGTTTCCAGGTGCAGTACAAGGTGTTGGTTATGACCTTTAAAGCCTTAAATGGCTTGAGTCCAACCTATCTGCCCAGTATAGGCAGTTGAATACTGAATATTCTCTCCATTTCTATGAAGATGATTCCAGATCTTAAACAGCAGATTTCTGAGCTTCAGAAGCAGAAAATGAACCTTGAAAGCCATCTTCAGGAGGAAACTGCAAATAATAAAGGTAATTTGTCCCAAAGAACCTTGATTTTGCAAACAGGTCTTTTGTGATTTTTTAAATATGAGAACATTTTAACAATTAAATGATAGAACACATAACTTGGTATAGCGACAGTCCAAGCCATCCCTAGTGAAGACTGTCCACCAGCATCCTTAGTTAAAAGGGTGACAGGGAGTAGGATTATTACCCCAGACTCTAAAGACCCACCACTGTTCACAGTAGATAATGTTTTCACTAGTAAATACTGTACTCACAGGCTGTAAACATCACTCCCCAGCTATGGAAGTAGTCACTTCTCCATTTTATCCTGTGCATGAGCAAACACACAAACATTTTGGTCAAAATATGGACAGCTGTGCTCCAGGAAGTGCAATTTCTCATTAAGCCAAAGTTGCACAGTTCCTATGTGCTTTATATTCACTAAAAGGGAATGGGAGGACGTTTTTGTGAAGCTGGAAGCAAACTTCTGGCCATTTCTAGTTTCTCTGGGATGGGGTGGTATATGTGCAGGGTCTGAAAAATTAACCTCTATGTTCTCCAAAGTAGTCCACCCTATACTAGATGGATGACCAACACTCTCAATAGATGGTTATCCCATATGTCTTTGCTTTTATGCCTCCAGTATATAAGAACACAGTTATTCTTAATTTATTAAAGGCACTAAGTTCTAACCCTAGCTTTATTTTCTCTAAAGAGAAAATAGAAGAAATGGCAAATCTGTTGCATCACAACATGGAAAAAGATGGAACAAAAAGGAGGTAAGAAAATAATCGTTCTTGTTAATTCTTTTTAAAGTTGAGTAATATTGGCCCTAGGTTATCAATATAATATTGAAACACACAGAGAAGGAAGCAGATTTCTGAAATGAATACAGTCAGCCCTCCATATCCACGGATTCTTTATTCACAGATTCAGCCATCCAAACTTGAAATATTTCCAAAAGATCTAAATTCCAAAAAGCAAACCTTGATTTTGCCATTTTATATAAGGGGCACAATTTTACTAGGGCATTGTATTTAGTGGTACTTGATCATTCATGGGTTTTGGTATCCACGGGTGTCCTGGAACCAAACCCCAGAAGATATCAAAGGCCCATGGTATATGGCATCAGTTTCATACAAAATTTCCACTTGTTTTTTGCAAGTACTGCCTGTGTAATATCAATTGGCAGTTTATCATTTGATGAAAAGTTTCACCTGTGTATTTCTTCAGGCCAATCCAACTTGACAGGCGACGAAAGCTGACTGGGCTTGTTTATTTTTCTGACCAGTTGGAAACCCTAGTTGAAAAAATTCGAAAATGTTGGTGAGCTTCAAGTGAATGAAAAAAAGAAAGAACATATAGCAGAACTCTTCCTTCACAGAGGAGAACAAAAACATTTTTTCCCTCTTTTCAGAGTACTACAAGTTCAAAACGAAATATACACTAAGGAAAAAGAAAAGCTGATAGCAACTTTTCAAGAATTTCAGGAGACAAGCAATCACATGGATAATGAGAATGAAACCAAAAGTAAAATATGGCAGGATGTAGCATATCTTACCATGGAAAATACGGTAAGGAGGTAAATAATGGTTTATTTAAATGTTGCTAAATAAATTTTTCATAAATTTATATAAAAACACAATTAAGAATGAGATATTTAAGCTAGATAGTCAAGAAAAGAGAAGGAAGACAAAACATATCTATCTTTGGCCTGTTACAGACAGCCAAAATAAAGCTGCTTCGAGTCACTTTGGAGGTATGGTATTTCAATGATGCATGAGTCCTAAGAGTCTTGAAGCTTCACCAAAGCTGCATTCCAGTCCTTAGGAGTGGAGCGTGGCTTTGGTGCGGCCTTTGGACTCTTAGGACGCATGTATCATTGAAATACCATAACTCCAAAGTGACTCGAAGCAGCTTTATTTTGGCTGTCTGTAACAGGCCTTTATATGCTTATTTGAAGAAAGTCTTTTAGCTAAGATCCTGCTGAATATCTAAGATAATGTAACTGTGCCAGCAGTGGCATGAGGGCAGCAGAAGAAAAAGGGTTAAGCATAGAATCATAGAGTTGAAAGAGACCACAAGGACCATCAAGTCCATGTCCTAGTCTCTGGAGCAGCAGAAAACAAGCTTTCTCCATCCTCAATATGGCATTATTTCAAAAATTTAAACATGGCTGTCATGTCACCTTTTAGCTTCTCTTTCCCAGGCTATATATAATCAGCTGCCTAAGATACTCCTCTTAGGGCTTGGTTTCCAGATCTTTCCCATGTTTGTTGCCCTCCTCTGGACACACTCCAGCTTGTCAATAGCTAAGTGTATTGTGGAAGAGTGTCTTCAGAGACAAGGTTCTTGGGAAGGCTGGCCTATGAAGTTGCCTCTTCCGTGGTGTCACTAAGAGCTCTTTCACACAACACAACTGAACTGCCATGATTCCACTCTAATTGACATGACAACCTGTGGAATCCTGGGATTTGCAATTTAGGGAAGAGTTGATAGAATTCTTAGTTAGAGAGCTGTAGAGCATACAAATCCAAGGATTCCACAGGATGCTGCCATGGCACATAAAGTGGAACCATAGTACTATAACTGTGTAGTGTCAAAGGACCTCAGACTAAAAATGCAACTGCTAGCATAAAGGACCATTACAGTATATTAGTGTGTATCTCAACAGGATTCCAAACAATGAATTCAATGGGATTTACTCTGGGGCATGTATGCTTTGGATTGGAGCCTTATTTCCTAGAAATGGGTAGATATCATGCTGTTCACAAGCCAGAGGTGGCCCTGAGATTGCCCCACGCTGCACATCCCTAGATAGATAGATAGATAGATAGATAGATAGATCTGTCATCTATCAATCTATCTATCATTTATCAAGTTACTTATCTATACTCTCTCTCTCTTCTCTCTCTCTCTCATCTATCTATCAATCTATGCTCTATCAATCATCTATCTATTTATCAATTATTTATCTTGGTCTAAACATGGACAACAGGCCTCCAAATGCCTCTACAATTGGCCATTTTAGGCAATTTTAGGAAGGATAGACCTGTTTAGGCCCCAGTAAGGCTTTTTTCAAACTGGAAATAAGTGGAAGGAAAATATAATGTAATGTTTTTAATAGGGTAGGTTGTATGCCAGTTTTATATGACACACGTTTCCCAAGCTGATTTCCTAATGCATCTTAATCATGGGATTCTATAAAACCATGTTGCAGTGGAAACACTGTTTATGACCTGGAATTTTGTGTTCATTATCAACTTACACTGCAAACCATTTGCTTGTATTAGATCAACCTGTTAAAACATGATTTTGTGTCTCCATCATGCATTTAGGAATTAAAAGCTTTTGACTTCAGCTTTATGCAATTGCACTTTAGTTCAGTGAGGCTGTTTACCACATTAGAGATTAGTATATTCCTAAATAGAGCCAGAATGGTGTAGTGGTTTGACTAAAACCTTGGAGGGTTTGAAGCCCCACTCAGCCATTGAAACCCACTGGGAGAACTGTGGGCAAGTCACACTCTCTCAGCTTCAGATAAAGGCAAAAGCAAATTAAAGTCCCATAATAGAGATTTTGCTTAGGGTAGCTAGAAGTCAGAAACGACTTGAATGCACACAACAACCATATTCATAAATTGTTACAGAATTATAATTTAATATTGTCGATACTGCAATGCATAAACCAGGAATAGGATTCAATAGGACTATGACTAAGGTTTATTAATAGAACTATAAAGAACAAGGAAATTATAGAACAGTACAATATGCAGTAGACCATGAAAAATTCTGCTTGTGCTTTTTACCAGTATTTATTAGGAAACATTCATTTGTAATGTTCCTACAAAACCTGATTTTCCTGTTTCTACTGCAAGTAACAGTGCTGTTTATAAACCAGAATTTTGTCCTGCATATAAAGATTAATTTAAATAGTATCATAAAGAAGTCAAAATTCTGTGTAGACGGGAGGTCTTTTTAATGTACATTATTCTTTGTCAACTCTACTGGCGACTGCAGGATCTAGAGGAAGAACTTGATAAGAAGGACAGATTAATAAAGAAACTACAGGACCAGATCAAGACTCTCAGGAAGTCAATAGAAACAGGTGAGAGAATTTAATATGCACTTCAGATCTTTTTATACATTACAAACTACGTTAAAAACAAAACTAAAATTAAGGTCATAATTGCAGGAGCTCATGGGGACAGGTTCATCCTGCTGTGCTGTCTGTCAGTTATAGTCCTGCTTGTAATAGATAGCTGCTACGAAATACCAGCAGGACTGACACAAAATATTTTGGTACTTGAGGCAAACAACAACAACAAGTTGATGCATCCTTCATTCAGTGGACAAAAGCTAGCTGAAATACCTGTTGAATTCAGTGTACAAAAGCTACCTGGACTACCTCAACAGTAATGATGATAGACCAGCAACCTCCACTACACCTGGATGAGCTAAATAAAGGTCTATTTATCTTGATTATTTATTTCATTTCATTTCTATGCCACCTTTTTTCCAGAAGTGGACCCAAGGTGGTTAAGGACAGACTGTGTGATACAAACTACTACTAGGCACATTCCCCATACATCTGAGAAATTAGACTGAAATCTATGAAAGCTCATGCTACCAGCTTCTTTCCTTCAATGAGTCTTGAAGATGCTACAAGATCCCTTTGCATACTAGGCATGTTTCACTCTGCTCAATGAGAGTAATTTGTATCTCAAATCATTCCCAGTAACTTTATAATGCTAGGGAAACATTTTTTTCTAAATTATTAAACATCAAATATAAATATATTTATTGATTTTTAACAGCTAATGAAGCACCCATGCTATCCACACCAAAGGAATACATTGGAATGTTGCAGTACAGAAATGAAGATGAAGCAAAAATAATTCAGAATCTGATTCTTGGTACTTCAATAATACATTGAATTTCAGCTAAGTATAATTGCAAGCAATGCCAAATACTAACTGAAGTTGCTAAGTTTTTTAATACTGGTCAATATCAGTGTTTCTTTTTATTATTTATCTATTTTCTGTCTTAAAAGGGACTATAGAGTTTCTAATTGGTTCAGAATAGCAATGGAAAATGTGTCTCATACCTTTTCTTTTCCTATAATCCCTAAATGTTTCACTCTTGAAGCTAAACTCATGGAAGATTCCTGTGTTTTGACCCCCAAATTCTAAAAAGTGAGGCGCTTTTCCTTCTCATATCTATCATTACTGTAAGTTCTTACAGCAAATAAACTAGTTTAGCATCCCCTTAGCTGAAGTATTTCCCCCTCATTCCATTTAAATTCATGTAACGTCCTTTATAAACCAGCCCCAGATATATATATATAGATATATATATCTACTACATAATTCTTTTTAATTTCTTTTCACATCCCTTCTGCATCACCTATCTGTGATCTCCACTTTATCCCATTTACAAGCATTTATAGCATTTAAATTACCATAGACATTTCTTCCTCTGAATTTTAAAATTTCATTTATGCTTCTGCAGACATTTCTTAAGTCTTTGCTTCTTTCTAGACCTCTCATTCATTTTAATTCTGTAAATCTCACCAATCTATATTGTTTCCCTAGTATCCACTGGGGTTCTGTTCCAGGACACCCCCATTGATACCAAAATATGTGGCTGCTCAAGTCTCATTATATACAATAGGGTAGTAAAATTGTGTCCCTTATATCAAATGGCAAAATAAAGGTTTGCTTCTTGGAATGTATATAGCTTTTAAATATTTTCAAACCGTGGATGCTTCAATCTGTGGATAAAAAAATCAGTGAATACAGAGGGCTGACTTTACAGGAATACTGTATTAGCATAATCACATTTCTTATACAGTATGCTTAATTTTTTCCTGTATGTTTAGTATCAGGTAAAAACCTTTTGTGATACACTTCCAAACTGTCTAAATACACATCTTCTTTAGGACCATGTTGCTTACTGAAAGGATTTGCACTTTGCTGACATATTTTAACACTTTTTCAGCAACAAGCACTTTTTCTACAATTTAATAGTGTAATAGTACAAGAACAGTTGCATCTAATGGGATTTGTAATCAATGAGCAAAGAGTGCAATATAGACTCAGAGCAGCTTCATGAATTGAAAGCAAGTAACTTGTGCAAATGTTCTTATTCCTGGATATTTTGCATTGATTCTTAACCGTGGAGTTTCAAACAATACAATTAAAATATGAATCTGTGAGAAATTAATTTGTCTCATATCCTTTAAAAATAACTAATAGAATTACATTAGCTTCTCTTAGATAATGCACTAATTGATTCTTGGTTTTATGCAGAACTGAAGCCCCGTGGGGTTGTGGTAAATATGATACCAGGCCTCCCAGCCCACATTCTCTTCATGTGTATAAGATATGCAGATTATCTAAATGATGATGGCATGCTGAAATCTTTCATGAATATGACAATCAATGGCATCAAGCAAGTAATTAAGGTATTATCATTTATTTATCTATTTAGTGCCATTACTGTACATGGCGCCTTACAAGAAAAAGGAAAGGAAAAAACCCACTTCCTTACATTGAACTGTACTTGCCATTTTAGTGCCTATTTCTCCCTGAATCATTTTTTATTATGGACATCCAAAATAATTTGGTATCATCTACCAACTTTGTCACGTCACTGTTTATCCCTAGCTCCAAATAAATTAAGGATAAGAAAGACATAGCAGTAGATGCTGGCCTAAATCCAGTTGGTAATCCCAAACAGAGTAGATCCATTTAGTCAATTGACATTTGGTAAGTCAACCTTACCAAATTCTGTTGATTCATTTTTGTTATATTCTATTGATTCAAAGCATGCATTGTAGTTGAAACTAGCAATTGTATTTAAGCAATTTGTGGCTTTCCTTATGTAATGAATCAGGAATTTTGCAATTCCTACATGCGATGTTTAGTTAGGCTCTAAAGCCAGAGGTTTTATAAGAATACATAAAATATAATTTAAACACAGTGTTCTGTTGTTTAGGAACATGTTGAAGACTTTGAGATGTTGTCATTCTGGCTTTCAAATACATGCCACTTTCTCAACTGTCTGAAACAGTATAGCGGTGAAGAGGTAAGAATGGTTTCACACATCTTTTAATGTATGTAGAGAGATCTCATAGCACCTTTGAGACTTTTAATGTAGTTGAACATCCTAATATATTCTGTGATAGAAATTTATCAATACTGTATTGCCATTTCATTCAACTTCAGCAGTGAAATTACAAACATTGGGACTTCTCATTCTAAGATATTACTTTTATTATTATTCACTAATTGTAATTTGCTCACTAAGTTGTGATGAAGTCCAACTGTTAGATGTGGAACAGACAGATGAGATGTTAAGAAATATTAGATTTAATGGAGTGATATAATTTAACAATAGATTATGCTTTCAGAAAGTTAAGGAAAAACCAAAAGTAAGCAGAACTATGACAGACATATAACATGGCAATTACAGTGGTTGTTGTGGATTTTATGTATTGTAAGAAAACAATATGTGTACAATGTGACATCTATATAGACTGTTGGAATAAAAATTAAACTAAAAAAAGAAAGAAAATGTGTGTATGGATGTTCATGGCTTGAGTACATCCCTGTTTTATGTATGGTGCTGCTTCGGATAACATCTTTTTTCTCTTTGCTGTTGTGAGTACCTGTAACTGTACATATTAGTTCTAGTTTAGTTAATGTGTAATAATGTAAAACCTGCAGTTTATCTGTAGGCTCAATTGCCACGTGTTTATAACTGTACAACTGACTTTCAGGAATTCATGAAGCATAACACTCCACAACAAAACAAGAACAATCTGAAGCACTTTGATCTGTCGGAATACAGGCAGGTTCTTAGTGACCTGGCCATTAGGATTTATCATCAATTCATTATTGTAATGGAGAACAATATTCAGCCAATGATAGGTAAGAAAGAGGCAAACACATGTGAACAGTCATATACTTTCTCAAGTGTATTGGTTTTCTTGTTTCTTTGTGCATCTGAAAAGTGTATGTAGACATCCATGTGTTTGCATACATATATATATATTCTTGTGTTGAAATCTAATTATCATGTCCTTTGGAGCATGCACCATTGAACATAATGACACTTAAGTCTGAGTAAATGCGCATAGCTCATGGTTAGTCTTAGTCTGTGAAAAACACTCATGGAAGTATAATACCAGAAAAAATAATACATTTGAAAAATATGAAAAAGAGTTTCTGATCTTTCCATGGCTCAGCTTCTTCTGCTGAATTGTGTGGAGGTTTTCTTGCTTTGCAAGTGAAACTGGAAAGAGACACTTCAGTGCAAGCAAGCTTAAGACAGAACTTTGTTGATTCACTTTTCTTGCAGCTGAACTTTTCCTAAGAGGAGACAGACAAAATCTGCTACCTACAAGCAAACAGGTTCCTCTGTGTCTTACATCCTTCATGACAGCCATACAGCTACTGATGCCACTGCCAACATTGACAAAGTTACACTTTACATTGCAAACTGTTATTCAGGCTAGCATAACTTGTTGATGGAGCAGTAATTTTCCATGCACTGGGTCAAGCATGAACTATAATATAAGGCTATTAGGCACAATAGAGGCCAGCATGATGTAGTGGTTTGAGCTTTGGACTGTGGCTCTGGAAACCAGAGTAAAATCCCTGTTCAGACATGGAAACCCACTGAGTGACCTGTGGCAGCCTCAGAGGAGGGCAAAGGGAAACTCCCTCTTAACAAATCTTGTCAAGAAAACCCTGTGATAGATTTGCTTTAGAGTCACCGTAATTTGGAAATGACTTGAAGGTAGAAACAAACAAACAAATTAGCCACAATGAGGAGTAACAATGCCTGTCTGTGATCAACAGACAAAAGCCACAATGAGGTCTGTTCACAGGAGACTGGAGCCCTGAAAGACCTGGAATGGCCAGGTATTTGGCTCATCTAGGGATAATGCAAGACAGTTATCTTTTGACAATTGATTTTGATTTTTTATTTTGATGGCAACAGTATCTGGAAACCCCAACTCACAAAGCATCACAGAGTACTCTGCCTGTTCTGTAGAACCCCTGAAGCCCACCAAGTCAGTTCCTAAGAGACCACAGGTTAAGAACCCCAGACTGACCATATTTCCTTAGCATGTGTGTTTCCATTTTACAGCTGAATCTAAATGGCTGCTGAATATGGGATTTCCAAAATGCCTCACCAAATGGCTTCCTCTTGCTTGATTGTAATAAGCTAGCTGATACTTAAAACCTTTAAGCAGCTTTGAAACCACAATTTATTTCCAGAGCCAAATAATATTTTCAGAAATCTTTTTCTTTCTGCTTGCTTGCTATTATATTCTCCAGTGCCAGGAATGCTGGAGTATGAAAGCCTCCAGGGGATTTCAGGCTTAAAACCAACCGGATTCCGCAAGCGCTCTTCCAGCATAGACGACACAGATGCCTACACTATGACCTCCATCCTGCAACAGCTCAGCTATTTTTATACCACAATGTGTCAGAATGGCTTGGACTCAGAGCTTCTAAAGCAGGCTGTGAAGCAGCTTTTCTTTCTGATAGGAGCAGTCACCCTTAATAGCCTCTTCCTACGCAAGGACATGTGCTCTTGTCGCAAAGGGATGCAGATAAGGTAAAAAGGGGTGTTTTTAAAAAAATCGAAACAGTCGTAATGTGTCTTTTTATTAGAATCAGAAAACCAGAGAGTTGGAAGAGACCTCGCCATCCAGTCCAACCTCCTCCTGTACACAATCAACAGAATAGAAGTAGCTCCTAATAATGTTATCATAGAATCACAGAATCCAAGTAGCTCCTTAATAATTAGTAAACACATACATGCACATGCCAGAATTCAATTTAAAATCAAATCTCATTAGTCATTAGACTAATAAAATCAAAAGAAGTAAAGGGCATTAACTAAATGTAAGCATTCAGTTACAGTTTTTAAAGAGTTAGAGTACTCTGAAATAGATAGACTGGTGCCTAAGAGCAAGGTTGGTGTGTGTAGAGAAGGGGTGGGGAAAGCTTGGTCGAAGGGCCATGTGTAGCTCCCAGGTCTCTTTGGCAGTACAATATTTTTGGAACACATTTAGGGACAGTTTAGCTACATTTCCCCATCTCCTAGCTCAGTGATGGCGAACCTATGGCACTCGTGCCAGAGGTGACACTCAGAGCCCTCTCTGTGGGCACACATGCTATTGCCTTAGCACAGAGTTCACCAGACTTTCTTACTAGAAAGCCAGAGGGACATGGCACTTTGCAATAAATAAGTGGGGTCCGGGTTGCAGTTTGGGCACTCGATCTGTAAAAGGTTCTCCATCACTGTCCTAGCTGTTTTAGGCTCACAAGAGGCCCTTTTTCATCAGGAAGTTTCTTGGAAGTCAATATTCAAATCACTTCCCATTGGGGGGGGGGGGGAAGGCTTCTTCTGGGCCTAAAATGATGTGTGTTGGAGTAGTATGGCCTTGAGAGATCTCTTGTGGAAGCAATGTGTCCCCCTAAACCCAAGAGTTGCCTTCTCCTGGTGTAGAATCATAGAACCATAAAATTGGAAGAGACCACAAGGGCCATTTAGTCCAGGAAATCACAATCAAAGCATCCCTGATGGATGGCCATCCAGTCTCTTTAAAGGCCTCCAAAGAAGGAGACACCACCACATTCCAAGGGAGTGTGTTTCCCTGTCGAACAGCCCTTACTGTCAAGAAGTTCCTCCTAATATTGAGGTGGAATCTCTTTTCTGTAGCTTGCATCCATTGTTCCATGTCCTATTCTCTGGAGCATCAGAAAACAAGCTTGCTCTATCCTTAATGTGACACCCCTTCAAATACTTAAAAAGGGCTATCATATCACCTCTTAACCATCTCTTCTCCAGGCTAAACATACCCATCTTCCTAGATCTTTCCTCATAGGCTATGGTTTCCAGACCCTTCACCATTTTAGTTGCCCTCCTTTGGACACGCTCCATTTTCTGAACATCTTTTTTGAATTGTGCTGCCCTGAACTGGACACAGTATTCCAGATGAGGCCTGACCAAAGCAGAATACAGTGGCACTATTACTTCCCTTGATCTAAACACTATAGTTTTATTGATGCAGCCTAAAATTGCATTGGCCTTTTTAGCTACCGCATCACACTGTTGACTCATGTTCAACTTGCAGTCTACTTGGACTCCTAGATCCCTTTCACATGTAGTCTCCTTAAGCCAAGGGTCCCCCATCCTATATCTGTGCATTTCTGCCCTAAGTGCACCTTACATTTCTCCGTGTTGAAATTCATGTTGTTAGCTTTGGCCCAGCTTTCTAATTTAGTCAGGTCTTCTTGAATTTTGTTCCTGCCTTCTAGGGTATTAGCTACTCCTCCTGATTTGATGTCATCTGCAAATTTGATAAGCATCCCTGTATTCTTTCATCCAAGTCACTGTGTTCCTTTCTCTTTGTTAATGTCTAGGTGTAACATCAGCTACCTGGAAGAATGGCTGAAGGATAAGAACCTTCAGAGCAGCTCTGCCAAAGAGACCTTGGAGCCTCTTTCCCAAGCAGCCTGGCTCCTCCAGGTCAAAAAGACTACAGACGATGATGCTAAAGAGATCTATGAACGTTGTACATCTCTTTCTGCTGTTCAGGTATTGAAATTCTAGGGCCAAACTGTGGCCCTCCACAGGGGCTGCAACTCCCTAGTTCTTATTGATTGGCCATGCTGCCTTGGAATAATGGCCAAAAACATCTGGAGAGCCACTATTGCCCACTCCTGCTGTGAGGAATTCCTTGGAAGAAAAGTACTGGTTTATGAAATTTGCTGTGCAGAGTCTATTTGGAGTCTTTTAAGCCTTGTATGACACTTCACTCAGGGCCAAAACAGATGGCACTAAAGGGGTGGCTTAATGCCGCCCCTATGTTTGCTGGTTTGGGGCCATGGAAACTACATGTCATGGCCCCAATCCAGCATTTTTCTGTTCCAAAAAGAAGCAGTAATATGCTGCTCTTTTTTGGACCAGAAAAGGGGGGGGGGTTCCTGCTGTTGCGCCAGCTTTTTCGTGTTCCTGCAGCATGCAGTGTATAAACACCGTGATGCCGGAGCGCCACAACACTGCCCACCATCTGGGCAGGTGGGTGACATGACGCCAGCTTGGAGGCATCATCAAGGTGTGTGTCATCTACACGTCACGCTTCCACACCACCCCAAGCCAGCATATTGTGCCAATCTGTTTCGGCCATCAGTTTCCCTGAGTGTAATTTTCTTTTGCCACCTTGCTTTCTGTAGTATTTCCCTCCCATTCTGTACCTTTTGGCAGCCGGTTGTGGTGCATTTATTTTAGCCATGATTATGGAATTACAGTAATTTCACTTCTTTTCAGACTATAACTTACAACTGTTAGTTTATTTATATTAGTTTATTTAAATCATTTATATAGATAGTGAAAATCCTCAACGCCTACACTCCCATAGATGACTTTGAGAAAAGAGTGACACCATCATTTGTTCGTAAAGTGCAGGTATGTTTATTAAATCGCATTCAACAAACTCTTGCATGTGCTGTGTTTTTAGATAAAAAATGTTTCTACATTGACAGTTTTATTTCTTGCTACTTCAGTTTTCTTTCTCCCTCTGTTCTAATTTCAGGCAATGCTGAGCAACAGAGAGAATTCTGCACAATTGATGCTAGATACGAAATACCTCTTTCAAGTGACATTTCCTTTCACCCCTTCACCACATGCTTTGGAAGCAATACAAATCCCCAGCAGTTTCAAACTTGGCTTTCTCACCAGAATATAACAAGAAAGAGTAGATTGTAAATTCACTCTGTGCTTGAAGAGTAAAAGAGTATCATTCAACTCTGTGCTCACGCAAAACTGTAAACTTTCTTAGTGTAATAATTAATTTTGCCAAAGCATTTGGAAATCAGGTTGTCAGACGTGAAGGACTCCACATTCTGTATGGCACTCTAAGCAATTAAATCATCTTCCTTCTCTTCTTTTAAGCGGGGTCTCGCTGTTGTTTTACAGGTACTCAGTGCTGAAACTATGGCGCTGGACCGTTGGTAGTCCTCCATTTTACAAAATACTTTCCATAATGAAGGATTAATGCATCCATTCTTTGTAAATTTTAATCCAATATTTTAAACACTCTTGTACATTTTCATCATGGTGTATGTATATTTTTAAGATGAAGTAGTATTAGATATTTAATAAATTGTCCATGAGAAAACAGGTAGCTATTAAACTGTGCCAATATATATATATATGTGTGTTGTATCAGATTATTGTTACTTACTATATAAGTAACATTTCACACTCAAACATTTAGAGAAGACAAGGGAACTTAACTTGCTAAGGTGCTGGTGCATTATCCATGTATCATTATTTAAAAAGTGGTACTCCCAGATGAAATTCAGAGGCTGCTTTCTTCCTTACTAGCTTCCCTTCACCCTGTTGATACCATTTACTTGGGACTGCAGCTTGTTGGAGTGCAACTTCCCAGCAGCCCCAGCTGGCATAGGTAAAGGTGAGGAATGCTGGAAGTTGCAGTTCAACAACATCGGAGGGGCATAGAATTTCAACCTCTCTCCTAACCTGTACTATTATAGCAATTAAAAGTGCTGTTTTGTGTAGGTTTCTGGAGCTTCTGTCAGAATTATTTTATACTCCTTTCAGGTGCAAACTCTTATCAGTCACATTGCTTCCTTTACAAAGTGATATTTGGAGAAATTTTTATGGAAGGGCAGGGGATGTTACACAGACTTCCCAAACAATTTAGCTGGAAATGTGCCTCTGATGGTTTTACTGGAACTAACCTCCAAGTGAGGTACAAATTAGATGCCTTTGAAAATTAGCAAAAGCCTCAACATGCTTTCTCATCTATTTAAAATATGAAAGTGCTAGGTGAGTCACACACATGACAAGAGGAAATACTGACTGATTTTTCTCAAGGAGGAACTCTCTCTATAGCCTTACATATGTTGGCTTCCAGCAGCCTTCACCACTTGTTATGCTGACTGGGGCTGCTGGGAGTAGCACTCCAACAAAATCCAGAGAATGGTATGATTCTATATCTGGATTGCAGGAATGGGGATGTTCTAACATAGAAGTGACTGGTGTCTTTTTCACCTGAATGAGTTTATATATGAAACAAATTCTAGTACAGCTTATTTATGTATTTATTTAATTTATTCTATTCCCCATTATGTTTAGGAGAACTGAACTGATTTGTGTTTATGAGAACATAAGAAAGAATATTTCTTTATAATATATATTTCATGCTACCTGCATTGAGTTGGTTTCCCTTTGTAATACGTTTATCTTATTGTAACAACGTGTTTCAGGTTATGTGCATTTTAGTTACTGTGATTGATCCATATATATAACCTTGTACTTGCTAAAGTCCTACATAGCCGTATGAACACAGGCAGAGAAAAGGGTGTACACAGAAAGTAGTTTATGCTGTATTGCTATGTCCATCTGCTGTCTGCATAAGCACTGTGGTCAATGACAACATTACAAATGAAAATAAATTCTAGGCATTACTATATAGTTAGATTTCACAGTGCTCTCTCCTCCTGGGGCTCTTGGAAATGAAGAGATCTGTTGGTGTCCTTTGAGGATGGAAAGAACAACAAAGAAAGGTTTCCTGCCCAGGTGGCCTAATTTTCATGGCCAAATTACCAAATTTCCAGGATTCTGTATCCTAATGGGGTTGTATCTCAGTGGAAGAGCACATGCTTTGTAAGCAAAAGGTCCTAAAGTAACTCTCCTCCAAAGGCTGTTTTACTTTTCAGTTCTTTTGGTCATCTGGTGATGGATTTCAGAGAAGAAGGGAGATGGCAAAATTCCTTCCAATATTTCCTTGGAATGTTGTTCCACAACAGGGAACATCACAGATCCTTAGGTCCCACTCCAGGGAAAAGGCAGCATATATAATATAATAAAATAAAATAAACATCCCAAGCTAAGCAGATCTAGTATGGTACAATGATTAGAATGGATGACCAGGCCTTGGGAAATCTGGGTTCTAGTCCCCACTAAGCCATGCAACTTACTGGGTGACTGGCCAGCTGCTCTCTCTCAGCCTAACCTACTGATTGCAAGGATAAAGTGGAAAGGAACAGAGCCATGTATTTCACTTTGAGTTCAATGAAAGAAAAACGAGTCTTGTATGTAATAAGATCAGTGGGTTTGTTTTGAGAGATTATTTCCCCTGCTATCACAAAATAAAACCTTTATTTATTTATTTATTTGATTTATATCTGTCTTTCTCCCATATGAGGCTCAAACCTTTCTTCTAGGACTTAGGATTTACATAGTGTATATACACTCTCAAGACTATATGGGCTCAGAGATGGCTCCTTGATTTGTTACCCACTAAGGATACACTAACATTCTCATGTTACAACAGCACATCCTTTTTCATTCATGGCTCTAGGCAGTGCATCACTAAAGGTGCGCAGGGGGTACAGACCACACCAGGTGACATTCTGCTTTTGGCAGAAATGGGCTCTGGTGTTCTCCTGCATTCCTTTAAAACACTGAAGAGATGGTGTGACTGGTGTGAGGCTCGATGGGAAGAAAAGGGAGAGGCCCCAGGTTTTTAACTTTTTAATTAATTTTTAAAAAATCTTTAAGAACATCACATCTTACCAAAATGTTTTACTTTAACTGCATAAAATTATGCACATGTAAATACATTTAGACTGTGTGTGTCTGTTAATGTGAAAGTACAATTTTAATTTGGCAAGTAGTTTACCTCACAACTGTTACCATTACATTCAGTGTTATACAGGAATTACCATTTATGAGTAATATTAGTGCAAAAACATTACTGAGGATTCTGCATGGTGTAGTATGGGAGGAGGTCAGTCCAAGGGGTGACATCATGAGTTACCACACCGTGTGATGCCACTGGCTCTAGGCACATTTATACAGAATGTATAACCCTGTAAAGTGCAAAACGCCAAAATGGGCACAGTCCTGCCAAAGTTATGGGCTGGTGTTCTTGGATTTTCCCTTTCCCCGATGGGAATTTTCTCTTGTGACTTGAGAACAATTGTTAGTTTCCGAACCTTAAACCCAGCAACAGGAAAGGTGCTACAGTACAAAAAAACCAGGCTTGTGCCTTAATACTGTCTAAGTAGATTACCACAGCATTAAGATTGTCCTTGTACATTTCCAGTTGCGAACCAATTAGTTCCTTGCCGTCCTGGTGACTTGAAGTGTTTGCCCTTCAAAAAGAAGGTACGTAACATTTCTTATTTTATAAAACATTGTCTTGAGATATCAAACGTGTCTAGAAGCCACGGTGAAATATCAGGATAGATTTTACAGTTTCCATATTATTTAGATTCAATATTTTTAAGAAGAAAAAAGTTTTGAAATGCTTGCCTTATGAACAGATAGGCCTTTGCAAGGATTTTGTACCTGTTTCTCTTCTCCTAAGCTTATTTCCTCTCCTATTACACAAATAGCTACTGCAGCACCCATCCTATAATCCAAAAGGATCACTGGAGCTTTTTCTAAGGAAGGAAAGAGCATATGAAAGGATATTTAATTTTTTGCTTAAAATATTGTTGCTGTTAATTTCCATCGTGTCAGCTTCAGCTTACGGTGACTCTGTTAATGAGAATCCCCCAAGACACCCAGTTAAACTGTTATTCAGACCTTCCCAACTCAGAGATGTGGCTTCTTTGAGATAATCCACCTGTAATGTAGTTTTCTTCTTTCCTTGCTGCTTTCCACTTTGCTGAGCAATGTCATCTTTTCTAATGAATCTAATAATTTGCACTGGCCCTTGTAGCCGTTGTTTTTTTAAAGGCAATGGACATAATATGAGAGGATTAGAGAAGCCCAGGATGATGGGGAAGAGTTTAGGAGCCCCTTCCACAATGATTTGAATTCTGTCTTGCACTCAAGAGCCCAGGAGTTGGGGGGGGGGGATTAGCTCACCTGAAATGATCTGACTAAATTGACCATCAAAACCTCTGTCTGAAATAATCAAGCCCTAAAATTTTTGAGACAGTTGTTGTAGTTGAGCCCTCCCAGCACTAACTAAAGCTTGCATGCAGGCTGTTGTATATACACTTACTAATTTATCATTGCTTTCATGGTAGTCAGACTGTTAACTGTTTCACTTGGTTTGTTGTTGGTGTTGTTTTAATGCAATGCATTCTGTATTTTTGCTGTTTTGTAAAATTGTGCCTATAATTAGAAGCATAGAATAATAGAGTTGGAAGAGACCACAAGGGCCATCTAGTCCAACCCTATTCTGCCATGCAGGAAATCTCAACAAAAGCATCCCCAACAGATGGCCATCCAGCCTCTGCGTAAAGGAGACTCCACTACACTCTGAGGGAGTTTGTTCCACTGTCGAACAGCCCTTACTGTCAGGAAGTTCCTCCTAATGTTGAGGTGGAGCTTGCATCCATTGCTCCAGGCCCTAATCTCTGTAGCAGCAGAATTAGGCAACATTCATAATGATCTGCTTGCTGTCTTGACCCATTCTACCTTAGAAACAGTTCTGGGGACCCCAGAGTCTCATAAACCTGACATTGGACAGGGCAGGAACTGTGCGGGCCCCCAGATGTCTCATCAGCCCTAGCCAGTATGGGCAATGCTGAGAGATGGTGGAGATTCCAGTTCCAACAGTATCTGGAGGGCCACATGAGTCCCATCCCAGTTTACAACATGTGTGGGCAAAATCTGGCCATTAAGATGTCCTTGGATTGCAATCCCCAGCCTCCTTCATCATTGGCTATACTAGCTAGGTTTGATGAGAGTTGCAATTCAACGATAGCTGGAGGATTACAAATAGCCCACCATTGGCTCAGGGGCCCAAGATGTTTTAATTCGATCACAGCTCTGCCTACTAGTATAATGAACAGGCAATGTTGTATCTCTAACCGGTTAAAAACTATTCACGATTAGCATATATGAGTGTGGGGACATGGCCACAGTGGTCAAGCTCACCAATATGATGAAGTATGAAACCTTGAATAATTTATTCCCTTCATTTTTGTGTGGAATGATGAGGTATAGGATGCAGTACGGTCAGCCCTCTGTATTCTTGGATTCTTTATCCACAGACTGAAGCATCAATGGGTTGAATATCTATTGCAAAAACCAAACTTTGGTTTGGCCTTTTTTAAAAAATAAGGGACACCATTTTACTATGCCATTGTATTTAATGCGACTTGAACATCCACAAATGTTGGTCTCCACGGAGGGTCCTGGAATAAAACCCCAGGAGATACCAAAGCCCACCATATAATTCTTTGTTGGGAGCCTTATGATATGACTTAAGCTCCTTGGATAAAAGATATATTATTGTAAATAACCCAAAAGTAAAAAAGCTGCCACTTTTCTCTGCTTTGCGTTTGGATTAACTTCATGTTATTTCACTTGGGCAGTCCCTTAGTGTGATAAACTACCCGAATTTGCAAGTTTTGTTTAAATTCGAATCTCGTTTAACTCCCATTTTCCCACGGGATCTCCCTAGTGTGATAAGACTTATGTTATGTTGGCATACGGGGCAGAAAATCCACAAGATGTTCTTCACTTCGTTGGCAGTGGAAATGCAACAACAAAGCAAAACAACTATTTGCTAGACTTTCATGAAACCTCAGATCTGGTGCCTAATGATAGGGCCGGCCCTGTTTAAAGCGAAGGCTTTCTGCCTCACTTTAAGAATCTACCTGCTTTCCTTTTCTTTCTTCTAGCTCCAGCACTTAGCGAAGATGTGCGACCAGACATTTTTGGCCAACGTATTTGGCCCCTGCGACAGCTGTTCCCAAAACAGAGCCCTCCGGGAGATTTACCGCAAGTCGGAAAAAGTCAGCTACTGCTCACTATGTGTGGAAATGGTATGGGACTGCGTCTATTCTGATGGGTTTTGTTTTGATTTCTCAGCGTACGTTGCACACTCTTGAAAAAAATACTTTGTATTTAAATCAAAGGCTGGAGAAATTTACTTTTTAGGGGGGACTGCAGGTACTGTCCTGTGGCACCTTAAAGACATAATCTCTCTATCCTTCCCTTAACTATTTAAACACTGTAAAAGGCATTTACCACATGCTTTTTCATACCTTGCTGAAAGATATAGTCAAGATCTCTCCTTGCTTCATTTTGGTCCCATAATTTGAGCACTGGGATCTTGCCGCAAGAATATATGAATAAACTGTGCCTTTTATTCTGTTATTAGGACTCTTCTAGTTCCCTATTGCATAGTTTTCCAGCAGGATCCAAAACACACTGCAGAAATAATCCAGTCTGAGACTGCTTTTTTAACTGCCCTGGCTCAATGCTACGGAATTCTGGGAACTATCGTTTTGTGAGCCATTTTGCCTTCTCTGTCAGAGAGCTCTGGTGCCACCATAAACTACCGTTCCCAGGATTCCCTAGTACTGAGCCAGGGCAGTTAAAGTGGTCTCAGACTGGATTATGTCTGCAGTGAGGAAAGACCTTGCTTTTAGATACAGGTATGTGCTAAAGAATGTTGTAGGCCATGGACTGATGCCTGGCTAAGCTTTGCAGGAGCTAAACTCCATTGGAGAATAGTGGAGACCAGGTAGCCCTCCCAATGCTGCTAATGGACTCCAACTCCCAGCAGGCTTAGGCAACTTGGCCAATGGCCAGGGACAGACAACGGGGGAAGAAGCCTCTCGGCTTCTTTCTTTCAGGGAGTCTCCTGATGCCCATCCTGATGCCTTGGCATCCTGATCTGCCCCTCCAAGATCCCTGGGGAGGATGCAAGCAGGGCAAGGGAAGGCTATCCTAAGGCTCTGACAGGGCAGGCAGAGAAGGCCCAGGTCCCCAAAGGGATGTCAAGGAGAGGTGGCCATGCTCCCTTCTTCCTCTGCATCCCTGGTCCAGCCTCTGGCCTTGAGGATGCTGCTTGAAAGGCGGCGGAGGAGGGCTGGACCAGGGATAGAGCCAAAGGGCTCCTCCCTGCTCCTCCTTTGGATAGAAGAGCATCCGGACTTGGATCGCCAATCAGTGCGGACGGGGCGGGACCAACCCGCTCGATCCTCCTCCTCTCCTCTTGTTTTGGGGCAGGGCCAGAGAAGCAGAGAGGCCTTTCCATCCCTGCTGCTCTCACTCCTGCCTCCTCCTTTCTCTCTCTCTCTCTCTTCCTTCCCTCCCTCTTTGGCTGTTTTCCTCCCTCGATCCTCCCTTGGCAAAGATGGCAACCGAGGGGCTGCAGGAGAACGAGACCCTGGCCTCCCTGAAGACCGAGGCCGAGAGCCTCAAGGGCAAGCTGGAGGAGGAGAGAGCCAAGCTGCACGACGTCGAGCGTGAGTCCCTGGATCCTGGGGAGGGATGGCAAAGGTCCCCACAAGCAGCAGCTGCTAAGGGGGCTTGCCCTGGGATGCCCCCACAAGCCATCCACAGCAAGCAGTCTTTCATAGGATGCTCTGATTTGTGTTGCCCTCTCCCCCAAAAAACACATCATCCAGAGCTAAGGGTCTTTCCTGGGATGCTTTGCTTTTGATGCCCCCTCAAACCATCCAAAGCTAAGAGGGCTTTCCTGGGATGCCTTTTAGGGATGCCTCCCTAGCCATCCAGAACAAAGCAGTCTTTCTTGGATGCCCTGATTTGGGTTGCCCCCCCAAGCCATCCAAAGTTCAGGGGGTCTTCCTGGCCAGGGCTGGGGATGCTGAGCATGGCCAGGTCCTTTAGATGTACCTCCTCCCTTCTAGATTTGACATCATTGGATCCCTCCAGAGGGGGGCAAAATGGGCTTTATTGCTCCCCAAAAGGCCTCTGCCCCTACCCTTCCTTGAAATGTTCCTTCCCTCCCTCCATTTCTTAAGCATTGCAGGAACTCCAGATTTCAGAGGGGCCTTGGAGAAATCCAGTGCAAGCACTCAAGCCACCAAGGGAAGGCCAATGTCCAGGGGTCCAGTCTCTCTCTCTCACTGCAATGCTAGAGAAGGAGGATTTAATTGGGTGTGTGTGTGTTGAATTGTTATCGGAGGCCTTTTGTTGTGGTTGTGTGGATGTTTCTGACTTAGGGCAACCCTAAGGTGAACCTATCCTGGAGTTTTCTTGGCAAGATTAGTTCAGAGGAGGTTTGCCATTGCCTTCCTCTGAGGCTGAGAGAGTGTGCCCGGCCCAAGGTCACCCACTAAGCTGGGAATTGAACCCTGGTCCCCAGAGTCATAATCCAACACTCAGATCACTACATATGCCCTCATTTTTATCCACACAGTAGCTACATACCTTCCTCCTTCTTCCCATAAATTGGGGGCCTGGTCCTCCCTTCTAGTGTGATGGACTTCCAGAGAAACACCACTAGGTTAAGTCTTTTGGTGCAAGCTTGTAAAGGTCTGGGGTACCCAAGCAGATTTCTTATAGCAGGTGCTTCCATGTAATAGATCTCCACCTCTTCCCCTTGAAGGGCATCTATTGTCAAGGGGTGCACCCATATTCTTGGGAATGAGGCAGAGGAGATAGATGGATGCCATGTAAACTGTGGAGTCAAATGGCCAGGAAATTCAAGGCTGGTAAGTGTGTGGGTGCAATGCTTATTTTGAGACACAGTCCTCATCTTAAAAGGCAGAACTCAGCCAAGAGAAGTAGGGCCTTTCACAATTGTCAAATGGCAGGTCCCATTATCCCCAGTCACTGGAGAGCTCCACCAGTGCTGATGCCCTTTTCTCACTCCTTTGCAAAAAATTGTACCTGATTCTGTGACTTTGCCCATTTAGTCCAGCCCCTCTCCTAACCACATCTCTAATGGACTGGGGATTTCTAAGGCCAGAGAGGCATGAAAGAAACTAAGGAGACCCAATGGGTAGAGCAGTGTTGTTGGCCTAAGGCCATGTTCTAGTCACCCCCCACAACTTGGAAAATTCACTGGGTGGTTCCAGCTTCTCTCAGGCTGAGCTACCTTGCTGGATGGTTGGGAGAATAAACTGAGAAAGAAGAAAGCTGTGTACACCACCTTGAGCTGATTAGATGATATATATTTAAGGCTGCATCCACACTGCAGAAATAATCTGGTTTGACAGTGCTTTAATTGCCCTGGCTCAGTGCTATGGAATTCTGGGAATTGTAGTTTGTGGTGTCAGTGTGCATGCAGCCTTACTAAAAAAAACAGCATTGAGAACAATGGTGTTTACTTACAAAGAGTGCATACTGTGTACACACAGACACATGTGTACACATTCTTTGTCGATAAACAACATCCTGATCACAGTGCATTATTTTTTGTTATATTTATATCTCATCTTTTCTCCAGTGAATTCAAGATAGTGTATATACACACACACACAGACACACACACTATCTCACAACAGAGGCCTGTTATTTCTGGTGCTCTTCAAAATGGAAAAGGGACTTGTTTCACACCATGGCACTGTCATGGCACTGCTCAAGTGCCACAACAAACTACAGTTCCCAGAATTCCATAGCATTGAGCCATGGCAGTTAAAGTGGTGTCAAGCCACTCTATTGCTGCAGTATGGATGCAGTGAATGTGTCTGCTTCTAAGAACAAGGCCATCCCTGTTTGCAAGGTCAAAGGTGGGATCATTACAAGAAGCAACCTGAAGTGGCAGCAGCCTGAAAGTCCAATATAAGGAGGGTCTAGTGCAGCAGTTCTCAACCTGTGGGGTTGCGACCCCTTTGGGAGTCGAATGACCCTTTTCACAGGGGTCACCTAAGACCATCGGAAAACACATATTTTCAATGGTCTTAGGAACCAAGACACCGCAATTTTATGGCTGGGGGGTCACCACAACATGAGGAACTGTATTAAAGGGTCGCAGCATTAGGAAGGTTGAGAACCAGTGGTCTAGTGAAAGTCAAGGAAAACACAGCCTTGGTACGTGGTGCAGAAACTCTATCTGTGCACTCTGGAACTACTATATATACTCAACTACAAGTAGACCTCATGTATAGACTTATAAATGAGTATATATACAGTAAAGGCTTTTTAGCTTGAATCCTTAGAATGCCAGTCTGAGCACAGTGCTTTTTGTGTCTTCTTGCACGGCAGGGGTTCTCTTCCAACTCTATGTTTCTGTAAGAGTCACCTGTGGAATTGGTCTACCTACCATGTGGAGTATCTTGCTCTTGTGTGCCTCTTCAAGACTTGAGGAGTCCCCATTGTTGAAGTAGTCCCCTTTACCTGACGCAGAGCCTGGAAAAACTATTTTACAACTTCCAGAATTCCCTAGCCAGCATGGTGAGTGGTTATGCTGACTGCAGGATTCTGGGAGCTGCAGCACAAACACATAACGTTTCCAAAGTCTGATCTTGCAGCTGACCAGCACACAGCCCATTAGGACTTTGTTTTGCCTTGGATGAAGTGATCACTTCACTTCTATCTGTGACTGATACTGTATGGAACTGAATCAGAACTGATTCATATCAGGAGAGGAAGATTCAACTCCTATCTCTCCCAAGGCCCCAGTATGGGCTGATATTTAATGTGGAAGGCCTTCAGGTCACCCCTCAAAAGAGCAAGAGCCTAACACATTTTTCTTTATGGAATTTATTGATCTAGTTGACAGACTTCATAATAGAATTCATCTAAATCAAATATAACAGACACAAAAGCATTAAAGAACAGTGATAAAATCCATCAAAATGATCTATCTATGTACAGTAAAAGCCTATTGTTTTAATTAGATGAAATGTTCACTTGCTTCCTCATTGTTCTTAGCAAATATTTCTTAACAATTTCTCTGTAAAACTTTTGTGTGTGTCAAACAGGCAAAAGAGACATAGCATATAGCTTGTCACATTTCTTTCAGTGTGGCTGCCATATATTTTACACTGGGGTGGCCTGATCTACTGGTAGATAACTGAATAATGTGCAGTTACTGACTACCAGTGGCAACAATAAAATTGCTTTTTTCAAGAAGCAACTGCTAGCTATCCTGGAAAAGAAGCAAGAACTGAGCCTGATGACTCTGATATTTAGTCTGTCTGCCTTTTGAAAACAACCTAAATTAGGCTGCTGAACTAAATGAATTGGGATAATTCATTGGGATAATTCGAAATAGATTTTTGGGAAACAGGAACGTAAATTTTGGCCCTGAAAACAAGTTCTTCAGCCCACTGTGTACTTACAAAGCACCCTTATATTTCTAAGTCTACATCTTTTGTACACTTAAGGAGGTAGCTCCCCACTCTTCTCATTTTTGCATGAAAGAATGGGAAGCCACTAAATTGTCTGTGAGCTGGTGAGATAACTTTATTTTAGTCTCACACTTTTGCATTTGTGAGAATGACTTTTGCATGAATTTCCAAAAAACAAGCATAGCTATATTTCTGGGAACAGAGAGATATTGCAGACCATCGGGAATGGGGTGCAAGCTGCATAGAAGTAGATGAAAAAAATGCCCAGGGGCAATGCACTGTCTGAAGAAAGCTTAAGCGTGGATGCGTAAGATGTCTGGCTGGAATTGATGGTGAAATGGGCTTGGATTAAATTGTGCCATACAAGTCTCATGACTTGCTCTCTTTCTCTGCTTCCTGGTCCTCAGAATACATTGAAATATAGGTTAAAAGCATTTTGTACACTGAATGTATGAGGCAGTTGTGAGACTGGCATTGGAGAAATGGTTGGAAGAACTGGAACGTATGTGAAGCCCAGCTTCCCTGTAGTCCTCATGCTCACATTTTGACATCCAGTACTTCTTTTCAGATGTGTGGAGTTTTTGAAGAGTTCCAGGGACAACCATGTCTTTTACAGTAAAAACAATAGTCTTGTGGGACCATACAGCAGGGGTGAGCAATAATAAGGGTTGTCAAAGTGAAAACCTGAGAGGGCTCCTGTGCTTTTCATGATTGCATAGAAGAGGGAATTTCACCAAGAGTCACTTTTTATGCAACCAGGTAACACTACCTGTTGAAATTCCTTTTTATGTACAACCATTAGAGGTAGAGCCATATCTAGTTTTTACTCTGACAGCCCTAGCAACTGTAACCCTTCAGATGTGGACCACAGCTCCCATGATTTTTTCAGTCACCACCATTGGCTATGGGGTCCTTGATTTGTGGAAGGTACAGTCCAACAACATCTGGAGGACCACATCATGCCCATCTCTGCCTTATAGACTAACCAATTTTGTCATGGCATCTGAAGAAGCAAACTATAGTCCATAATGTTTTTATGCCATGCTGCAACTGGTTAGGCTTGAAGGTGCCATGAGACTTTTGCCTGTTCTTGAAGATATATGTGGGTAGGAGTCAAAGTCCCAGAAACCCAAATAACACAGTCAGTTCTTGGTTTTTATTTCAGATATTATAGAGAGAGATGTGCTGGCTTGGCAAGAAGGGAAGTCCCAATATCCCTCCCTATTAGAGCTTAGGAAAGTTACTTTTTGGGCAACAATTTCCAGGATCCCCCAACCCGTATGCCTACCAACCATGCTAGCTGGAAGATGCTAGGAGCTTTAGTTTAAAAAAAGTAACTTTTCTAATTTCTTCCCATGTAGGAGGAGTTAATTCAGGACATGGTATTGCCCTATCAAGCCTCTCAAACTTTTAAAAACAGACCTGCAAGTGGGATAAAGCAGATCATCAGCTTTCAGGTCTTGGAAAGCAACAGCTCTCATTTTGGCTTTGAGTCTTTGCAGGGTGAGGTAGTTCTTCTCAGCTTTTGTAGCTTCCTCCACTTTGAGAGGAAGATGCAGGCAAATGCAACTTGGAAGACTAATGATCCATCAGAGTGAGACATAAAGAGGCAGAAATGCATTGTTTGAGCTTCTGCCAGAAAAGCTTGTAAGGCATCATTACCAAGGTTCCAGAATCCTGCCAAAAAACCAAAAATAACAAAAAAGATGGCAAACCTGTCAGTGAAGCCAAAAGCAAGGGGCATGCAGCAGACTTTGGGAGCTGATGCTTGGCCTTAAGTAAGGGTGGGAAAGTTATGCCTTCTCCGGGTTTCTTTGGTCCTCTAGGTATTGTTGGCTGTGTTGGCTGGGATTTATGGGAACTGCAGTCCAAGAACATCTGTAGGACCACAAATGATCCATCCTAGACATATGCTTCTTTTTCTTCTTCTTTTGTTTTTTCAAAAGGGAAATCTGTTCTGGACATTAGCTAAACACTCCTAGCTTCAATTGCAGGATTGCAACATAGATTATTTGTCTATTATTATTTTTATTCTAGTCATCATCGTTCTCATCATTACCATATTTTTATCATGATTCTCATCTTGCCTTTTTCTCAGTTTGAGAAGGTGGCTTCTAATAATTAAACATGGTTAAAAATTAAGAGCATACAAGTCCTTCTGGTTGATAGATTAGCTCTGAGAGTTGTAAACCAAACTGTCTGGTCTCTTCCCAGACAATTCCAGGCTTCCCCACAAATGTCCACCATTTATTAATGAAATTTCTCACTTAGAAATAAACTATTGCAGTGGTAACCCCCTTTGAAGAAAACTTGCCAAGAAAACCCATGATAGGGTCATCTCAGAATTGCCATAAGCCAGAAATGACTTAAAGGCACACAGCAACAACAAAAGTAGCTTCAAACCTGTTGGGTGGCCTATATCAAAGTTTTGCATCTTCCAACAGCTCCTCATCCTTGTAGGTTCTTTGGTCTCAGTACTTCTAGGGACAGGCCAGTTGGGCAGCTCTACTCTTAGATTCCCATTGACTCCTGTGTGAGTCAGCTAACATGGCAGTTGTTGTGCCAAGAGGTGGTGACTCGCTGTGGTGAATTTCTTACAGTTCATCAAGTGGCAGAGCGTGTGGAGGCTTTGGGTCAGTTTGTGATGAAGACAAGAAGGACGTTGAAAGGCCATGGCAATAAAGTCCTCTGCATGGACTGGTGCAAAGATAAAAGAAGAATTGTCAGCTCTTCCCAGGTAAAGACATCTTGGCAATATCATTTAGCCATTTAGGGAAGGGGAGGTGGTACAGCAGAATCTCCTGAGGGCTAGTCCACGTATAAGTGTATTATACGCATTGCTATGGATTTTCACACATTCACTTTGATGGTTAATTGTCTTCACTTTCCTGAACAATTTTGCATTTGTTCACCCTCCCTCTGCTGAAAATGCACAGCCATCTGAATACATGTGAAGCAGACAGATGGCTACATGTGCGATAATGCACATTTCTGCGGATTTCCATACATATGGACTAAACCATGAAACCTTTTTCTGCAGAGTTTAAGGAGTTTTTAAGGCATCTCCCACAAATAGCCTTAACTCCTGCGAATTTCATGTGGCTGGATGGCATTCTGTTCGACTGGAATGAGGAATATTTTAATGTGTAGACTAGCTCTGGAAGACCTTTGAGTCTATTGCAGTACATGACAGCAGTGGCCCTTGACCTCCCCTTTCCCTTTCTGGTTTGGGCTGCAGAGATTTGAAAGAAAGCTTGATTATGGATATGTTGGAGAAATGGAATAGGAGTAAAGTTTTGTATGAAAGGACCTAAGCTGAGAAACATTATTTTCTTCGGACCACAACTATAGTTGACCATGATGGATGAGGGATTCTGGCAATTGTAGACCAAAAGAATATCTTCTCCAACACCTCTGGATAGGACAGTGAACTTGGTTCTGTTGCTGAAAATCTATTGCTGAGTTGGGCTTTCCAACCTTGCTCCTTTATTATAAAAATAAGCTCTCCTGTCCTCCTGAGCCATCCTTTTGCACTCGAATGTGGTGGGTGAGCACTAGCAAAACAGCAACAGCGACAACAGTGATTATAATCCTGTAAGCTTAAAGTCTGCCCTACTTGATATCGAGAGTCCTGTGCTTTGGTAGGAGGTCCAGCTGTCCTCCTGGCTGCAACAACATGTTTTGTTCTGCTCAGATATCTTCTAATAAGCAATCTCTGAAGCAGAAGCTCTTTTTTTCATTAAGCTCCATGTCAGGGAAAAAACAACTTTCCCTCTTTTAATATTTGTAGATCAGAGCTGTTCTAAAAGCCATAGCTGGAGGGGGAAAAAGGATGAAACTTACTAAACAGTGTCAGAGAGAACATTCTGGGGCCTAAAGGGAAACATCTGGAGAACTGAAACTTGCCCCTAACCTAAAACATGGTGCAGCTTGCAGGGGTTGGTGGTGTCTTAAATTTTTAAACACTTTCTTCTGACAAAAATTGCTCCCAGTGACTTTTGTGGGGGCATTCCCCTTCTCCCCCAATTGGGTCAGTTGAGGCCCAGGAATGGCCTTTTTGAAACAGGATGTGAATGGGAAGTGACTTCCACTCATTTTTAATGCCTCATTTGGATCTAAAACAGTCCAGGAAGCCTAAAACCATGGCAAAAATGCCCCCTGTGTCTCCTGGAAGGCATTTGGGGGGATTTATTTTGTTTTTGTGGGATGTGTTTGGGATGTGCAGAGTCCTGTGATATGGAGACTGCTTTACGGTTTGCTGTTGAGCATGCTGCACTTCATAGTTTTTTGCTTTAATTTCTTGAAGCCCTGCATTGTCTGTTCTTGGAGCTCTGCCGTCAAATTCTGGGAATGCACTCAAAGGCTAACACTGATAAGCACTGAAAGATACTGAAAGAAAGTGCCCTGTAGAGCTTTTTCAGCAGAACATTAGCAAGGGGTGGCAGACAATGAGGCAGTTGCCTCACTGCTGTTTCTTACTGCCTGTGCAGCATTTTTAAGCCAATCAATTATAGGAAAGATAAGATTCCTAAAAGTATATAAGCTTTGTTTGTTTGCTTGTTTACCCAGGGGTCACCATCTTGTTGTTTTTGGTGCACTGCTGCTTTAAGTAAAACATCTTTGTTCTCAACGTTCATTGTGCATCACTTTTCTCATGCCAGTCTTCCAAGGGCTTCTGGGGGGCTAATGCAGACTAGCCTTCCAAAGTTGTCTATCCCTGTCCTAAAGGGAATCAAATGCAGCTGAACCTCTGAGTGTCAGAAATTCATATGTCCTTTTTTCTACTATAGGATGGGAAGGTGATTGTTTGGGATGCCTTTACTACAAACAAGGTGAGTTATTTTGCAGGTAATCCTGTAAGATGTAGAGAATATAGAATTAATGTTTTTGATAAATGTAAGTTCTTAGTCCCCATCCCACCTTCTGTTGCATTGAGAGACAGGGCTTCCCACATGTTGGTTGTTCTTGATGTTAGTGAGTCAAAAGTTACGACTGACCTGACCATCCTTAATGGCTAGAGCGGGAACCTTTGCCATCATGCGGAGCTTTGGGGGAGATCAGAGTCCCTATCAAACTTAGTGCAATGAAGTATGTTTGTGAGTATGAGCAACAAGGATCCTTCTTCTGTTGAGCTCTGGAGCTTCTTCTAGCACCCACAAAACCCAGCACAACTGAGTGGGGGGAGAAATTGCTTTTTGAACAAGAGTCCTCAGATATCCCTAGCCAGCATGATCCTGAATATTTGAGGACCAAAACTCCTAGAAGATTGCCATCTACATATCTCTAAATGATCACTGATATCTCCAGGGAAGGCTTTATTTGTTGTTCTACAATCAAAAGAATGCCATCTGGCCATGGTAGCTGAGGGATGCTGTAAGATGTTCCTTGGCTCCATGGATTCCTCCACCAAAGCCAGGCATTCAGAAAACAGGCAGCACACAAAGTTATCAGCCTCTTTTCCTGTTGCTACTTCTCTCTAAGTGCAAAGTAAGGCAAGTATAGTGTAATGGACCATTATGCTAACCCAACAGAGGAGCACTTGTTGGTTTGGACTACAGTATGTGCTTTAGCAGAGTCTTCTGGAAAAAATAACTGCATGCATATGAATTGGTTTGCTGAATAATGAGGAAAAAGAGATGGCCTCCTGTTGCTGTGCCACCTGTCCATTTCTTTGTGTGTTCTATTATTCCCTTCCATCCCCCACCTGCTATAGAACAACATTATATTTCAAGAGATCCCTGGCCAGATGAGCAGCCTTTCTCCCAAAGTTGGGAGTCAAGCTGGCATACAATTTAAAAACAAAAAACAGCTAAAAACATACAAAAAAGGTAAACATTAAAATAGCATTAAATTGTTGACAATATTAAAATGATTTAAAGGTTCACTTTAGAAAGATAAAAAGCTATTAAAACAGTTTAGCCTAAGACAATATAGCATCCTCAGCCCAATCTTTTAAAAGCTTGCCGGAATAAAAAGATCTTTGCCTGGCTATGGACATACAGCAGGAAAGGGGCCACTCTGGCTCCCTAGGAAGGGCGGTCCAGACCCTAAGGGCAGCCACAGAGAAGGCCCTCTCTTGCATCCCCACCAGTTGTGTTTGAGTAATGTTAACCAGGAAGGAGCAAGATGGATAAAGGATAAATCTTTTTCTTCTGGATTGGTTTCATTAAAGGTAAAAAATGATTCTTAGGGCTTCAAGAGTATAAAGCAGAGGTAAGCAACACAGGACACATAATGGATCCTGCTCATTTTGGAGTTCCTATAAGTTTTTAAAAATCAAACGTGGAAAAGCAGGCTTCTTCAAGAAATGTGATTGTTCCTTGAACCAAGGTGTCTAGGCTCTGGCACCTTGTTTCATTTATTTTATTTTATTTTATTTTACAAAGTATCTTCCACGTGTACTTCTGGCCTCTTCTGTTCCAGTGACAGCCAGTTTATAGTGGGTCCTGGACTTTATGAATTTGATCACCCTGATATAAATAAACCTTTGCCTCAATTATGGACTGATATGGCACAACTGCCTTTGAATGGAGACTTCTTGGATTGTTCTGCAAAGGTTAAAACACACTAGGTCTGTATGCAGAATGAGTGATGTATTGACACCAAAGGGATCATTGAAGCTCTTCTTTCTGAGCAGTTGCTGAGTGAAAGAGGGCATCTGCTTTATTCTCCCACCATGAATTATTTGCCTTGGACAATATCTTCCTGGGCTTTTAAGGCTTTAAGGGGAAGGCAGCTATTTAGAGTAATGGAGACTGGCAAAGGAGAATGTTGTGGAGTGTTGAGTGGAATTAGTTGGTAGAAAGCAGGGTTATTTTTTCTCTTATGTGGCATAGAAGAAGGAACAAAATTATTTCTAAGAAATATGGGGCAAGCTTGTGCATGTCTGATACTGAGCTGAAGCACACTGGGTAAGATCCAGGGGCCAAGGCATCTCTCCCCTAAACTGAAAGGGGGTGTTCCTAGAAACCCATTTCTGCTTTCATTTAAAAAAAATGGGGCAAAACAAGATGAAGGGAAGGTTCCACCTTGTTTTCCAGAGGGATGACCATTGTCGGAGGCTTTCAGAAGAAGTCATTTTCCTTCTGCTGCACTCATAGGGTGGTGGTTCAGAAGGAACTGGGGCCTGTAAAAATAGGTATTGCCACATGTCACCTTTGGCCCATGTGTTGGCCACTCCTTGAGCCAGAAAGACAGAAGATCTAAAAGAATAATGTACACTCCTTTGTTACTCTTCAGTCACAGGCATGATCACCCTGCACCATAAATTGTGATAGTTTTTCACTTCTGTACAATAAAATAAGATGTCATATATTTCCCCTGCCTTATTCTCATGTAGTGATTGGGGAAAGTTTGCAAATTGCTTGTGAGATTCAAAGAATACTCTTTGTTTCAGGAACATGCAGTGACAATGCCCTGTACTTGGGTGATGGCCTGTGCCTATGCCCCATCGGGATGTGCCATTGCTTGCGGGTAAGTCTGTAGCTAACGGATACAAATATGGTGTCCATTAGAAAAAAATTACCAGTCCCTCACGTCATATAGCCTAAGCTGCCTCTGTCAGATTCATAGGGAGATGGGAATAGATATGAGAGAAGACAGTCCCTAAAATTTCTTAGTATTAGGCTGTTGAAAGTGTTAAAAGTCAAAATCAGGATATTCATTTGGTCTAGAAACAGGAACCAATGGGCTTCAGTGCTACATAGATCTGCAGTTGGATTACCAGGCTGTACAGCAATATGAGACACATGAGGCAGGCCTACATAAGGCTGTCTCACGTTTCATGAGAGGAAAGATCCCAGGGCTCCTGTGAAATTCCCAATCTTATGGGAGCTTCTGTGCAAATCTAATGATAGCAGACTAACCATTGCGAGGTGAGAACTTTACTCAATCACTCAGCATCAGCCTGGACACAGAGAAGGAAAAGTTGTGCAATGCAAGCCACAGTGCCAACAGACAGATTTGATTGCTGCATATGGAACAAATGATGGTCTGGTGAGATTGTGGCTAGTGCCCACTTTCAAATATACGATTTGTGGTGTCCTGTATCACCTTGATATGGGATTCAACTTTAGGACCCCCAAATTTGAAGCATTTCCTACAAAATGGGACTTCTAGGAACCCTCCCTTGCAGTTTGCTTTGCACAGTCTTGATATTGTAGTCTAGCTTTAGGTTTAACCCTATGAAGAACATACTGGAATAGACAATGCAAGTGGTTACAAAAGCATGTGAAAACAGTTGTTCTCTAACCTAAATTTCCCAAGGGACTAATTAATTTTACAGAAAATGGGGAGCCTGCAATTTGTAAGAGAAGTGATGAACACTAGGATGTATGGCACTCTGGTGACCTCATGCATCCAATGCTTCTGTGGTTTCTTCCCTTCACTGTTTTTAATTTTAGAGGTCTAGACAACAAATGCTCTGTATATCCACTGACATTTGAAAAAAACGAGAATATGGCAGCTAAGAAGAAGTCAGTCGCCATGCATACCAACTACCTGTCAGCTTGCAGCTTCACTAATTCAGACATGCAGGCAAGTACATTCAAATGTTTGATGTTGATATTTGAGCATGTGTGCATACAGACCTATGAGTAAAACAGTGTGTGTGTGTGTGTGTGTGTGTGTGTGTGTGTGTGTGTGTATACACACATATATGCTCAAAGTGTTCTTTTTTGCCTCTACACTTTTAAAGACACTTGTACGTATTTGTGGATCAAATCCAGTTGCTTTTAAAACAAAGAGGTAATTAAGTGCATGCTTTATGTTTATTTTTAGGGGCTAAACAGACTGGCAAAAAATGGCAGCACTGGGGTGGAGTGAGGACATGGTGGCCACATGTCCTGACTCTGCCCTAATGCTGGTGCTACACTGCCTGCTCACCCGCCTACCTGGCGGGTGGTGTCACACCATTTCTTTGGTACAGCGTTTAGATGTGCTGCGCCAAAGAAACCTGGAAAAGCTGCTGCTCTAAGGACAGCTTTTTGCTGCTCTAAAAAGGAGTAGCATTTTGCTGGTCTTTTTAGAGCTGGCAAAGCACCAGATCAGGCCTGTGGCGTGCAGTTGTTGTGGGCCTGACCCAGTGTAGTGTGGAATAAGATCACAGTCTGCAAGGGTATTCAGATGGGGAGAAGTGTAGCATTAAGGGCATGATCTGAGGGCATGTGAGGTAGCAACCTTGCTGATGCAAACAAAGTCTAAGCCTCATCAATATCTGGATAGTAAGATGACTGGGAACCCATTGTTTGCTGTTAGCTGCCCTTGAGTTGATTTTGACTCATGACGACCCTGTGGATGAGACATCTCCAAGTCCCCCTGTCCTTGACCTCTCTGCTCAGGTCCTGCTGGCCCAGACTCATGTCTCCCTTGATCTAGTCTAACCATCTGGCATGTGTTCTTCTTTTCTTTATACTGTCCTCTACATTTCCAAGCATCATTGTCTTTTCTAATAATTCATTTTTCCTCATGGTGTGGCCAGTGTACGACAGCCTCAATTTAATCAACTTGGCTTCTGGAGAGAGTTCAGGTTTGATTTGTTCTATAACCCATTTGTTTGTTTTCGTGGCCGTCCACGGTATCCTCAGCACTTTCCCCCAGCACCACAATTCAAATGAGTTGATTTTCTATCCGTTTTTTCCATTGTCCAGCTCTCGCATCTATACATGGTGCTGGGGAATATTGGACTATCCTCATTTTAGTATTCAGAACTGTATATATGACATATTGAGTTCTGTGAATGAAAAATGTAATGGCCAGGAACCAGTGGTGTACCTCTACTGGAACCCACTGCTTCACCTAAAAACCCCGGTGTCCTTCAGTCCCCCCACCCTGCAGTACTCAACTATCTGAGAAACCCTCTGAAGCACATTCTTGATATCTAAAGGGAGAGTGGGAAGAGAATCACAATTCTGCTAATGCTTAGGATTGCCAGCTTTTCTGCAGAGCAATGTGGGTTGCTGTTCCTGCTCAAGACTAGCCAGGACATGTGAGACAAGCCTCTATAAGACTGCCTCAAGTCTTGCAAGAGGAGGGCCTCTCATTGAGATCTCATGGCTCCTGTGTGATTTCAGGTCTCAAGAGCACCCAAAAAGTAATGGGATCCTTGTGATGGCATGTCAGTCATTGTGAGATAAAATGTGTGTGTCTGTCTATCTGTCCCTCTATCTCAGAGATGGGCAACAGAGATGGACCTGCTAGTTGTTGATAGGTTGCAATGTCCATCGGTCTAGCCAGCGGTGGTAGGGATCACCGGAGTTGCAGTCCAGCAGCACCTGGTCATAGGTTTGCCCATTTATCACAGTGTGATAAATACTGTTCAAATTATAGGGGAAAGGAACAATATAATATCATCTCTTTATTTTATTTTATAATAGCCCTCTGGCCTAATTGTGAGATTCTGCCCTCAGCTAAACATGTACAAAAAAAGCGAGGAGCTATTTTAGTTTCTCTTCCTGTAAAAAAAAAAATAAAGAACAGGTTTATGTATGTCTCTCCACCAGATACTTAAATTCTTCCTCACAAAACACCATCTCTGACTGAGTCTATTCTGGGATGCGAGAAGCTCCAAAGTAAGCTATTATTTCCCCATTCTGTGGTTTCCCATAATAAACCTGAGATGACAATGATGCACATCTGTTGCCCTGGAAACTGAAGTCAAATATCCACCTGTGGGGGCTGAATGTGTCAAATGCTAGCTTTAAAAGCAGTAGTTGGGTGTAATTTCATCAAGCATGGCATCTCGGTTCTAATTCTGTGCTTCCATTTGAATCTTACCTTTGGTCCGTGCACGTTTGTGACACTGAAATCTTCAACTTGACATTTTGTGACAGTATTCGGCCAATGTCTTTACCAAGGAGTGGGAGCACTTAATGGGGAATTACTGACAAAAACACACCTAGGTGTGGATGTAAGTTCTCTGAGTGGGGATGTTTCAGAATTTGAGGAATCGAATGTCAGAATAAATCAGCCTTTGAGATACTGTCATTTTTGAAGGCAGAAGAGGAAATGAAATTATGTTTGGTGGACAAAACTGAATAGCCTGAGCAGTGGTCTAGCATTGCAGTAATTTAAAACTTAAGATGAACGTTTCAAAATACGGCATGAAAGGCATCCAAAAAAGGTCAAAGTTAAGGGAATACAAACACAGCAAATAGAAGACTTCTAGGTGTGAAAGATTTCTAGTGTTTCACTCTGCAGTGGTAGAAATTTGGGGACTAAAGGAAAATTTCATTTCCGGGGGCAGAATTCATATTTTGGGTGGCGGGGTAATACCATCATGTAGCCCTTTGCCCTATAACTACACTTGAATCCTGCACTTCCACCTCCCCACAGCTCCACCTTCTTACTACTATGGTCTTGAAGTTTCCATTTTTGTAGAATGCAAACGTTCATTTTGGGGTTAGCTGGTTATTAGTTGTCGCAAGGGTGGGAAACATCTTTCAATCTGAGAGCCAAGTCTAATTTCAAAGATGTCCTCAAGAGCCACCTTCTAGTACTGGGTATAGGATCATAGTTGGTAGAGACCACAAGGGGCATCCAGTCCGGGGTTGGACTTTCTGCCATACAGGAACTCTCAATCAAAGCATCCCCAATAGATGGCCATCCAGCGTCTGCGTAAAAAAACCCCAAGAAGGAGACTCCAACACTCTCCGAGGCAGTGCCTTCTTACTGTCAGGAAGTTCCTCCTAATGTTGAGTTGGAATCTCTTTTCCTGTAGCTTGTATCCATTGTTCTGGGTCCTGTTCTCTGGAGCAGCAGAAAACAAGCTTGCCCCCTCCCTAATATGACATCCCTTCAAATATTTAAACAGGGCTATCATGTCACCTCTGAACCAGCCCTTCTCCAGGCTAAACATCCCCAGCTCCCTAAATCTTTCCTCATAAGGCATGCTTTCCAGTCTCTTCGCCATTTTGGTGGCACTCCTCTGGACATGCTCAGGCTTGTCAACATCCTTTTTGAATTGTGGTGTCCTGAACTGGATACAGTATTCCAGGTGAGGCCTGACCAAAGCAGAAAGGCAAGATCCAAGGAGAAACAAGTGACGCCAAAAATACCAGCATATTTGATCATAAAGCTTTTTTCTGCCAGTTCCTAAGCCTTGGAAGAAGTACTGTATTTAAACCTTTGGGGGGCAGGGGGACAGTACAAATGCCTTCCCAAGGGTCTGAGGATCTATTGTGTGTGTGTGCTCATATGCAACAGATGCACCCTCAGACTTTGCCATTGTTTTGGATATGCTGCATGGTACTTGTGGGTGTGTGCCTTCAAGTTGCTTGTTGATATAATAATAATAATAATAATAATAATAATAATAATTATTATTATTATTATTATTATTATTATTATTTGTTTTCTGATTTTTCACAAAGGAATCAAAGCGGATTCCAACAGTATAATTAAAACATCAAACAATTAAAATTACAATTTAAAACCCCCAAAACCCCAACTCTCCCCTCAATCATAAGGTGACTCTGTGATTTAAGCTGACCCTGTGATTTCCTAGGTTTTTTTAAAGCAAGGGATATTCAGAGGTGGCTTGCCATCTCCTTCCTCTGAAATATAGCCTTACAGCATTACTTGGTGGCCTCCCAACCATCGAAGCTTAACTTCCAAGGTCAGATCTGTTGCCTTTGGGGTGGTAAGTATAGTTGCTTGCCCTCTTGCTTATTCGTTGCCAGGATAGTGGCTGATGGAATGGAGGCTTAATCGCAGCTAAAACCTTGAGGCTTAAACTGTGTTTCCCAAGTTTGACTTGTTTACTGCAAACCATCTCTTTAAACATTGCCAGCATGTTGATTGCACAGGAAGAGGCAAAGCAAAGCTCTGATTTTCGTTTTTAAGCCTCAAAGCATCCTGGTGTTTTATGCTTGCCAGTGTTCTGTGCTGTTCCAGAGACATGACGTCAAACTTTCCCACTAGAGACGTGGTTTAAAATGCAACCACAAGGGGGCAATTATTGTCTTCATTAAACAATCCGGCGCTTTCTGGGTTGCTGATAGTGCAGAGCCGGAACAAAACTGAAATGCAAAGTACACATTCACAACATCTGCTGTCCTGGCTGTTCCTCTTCTTTCTCCCCCACTCTTTCTGGATTAAAGAGGAAGGAGAGTTTTATGCTAAAAATGGATCATCCTTTTATCTGGCTGACATGTGTGGTGTTCCCTTCACTATCCACTTCTCACATCCCTCAATAGTAATGGGGAATATAGTGGCCTGAACGGTTCTGACTTTAGTATTCAGTTGTATGTCTTTACTCTTCAGGATCTTGTTTAGTTCTTTCATAGCTGCTCTTTCCATTTCTAGTCTTGTTATTTCTTGACTGCAGTCACCATTCTGGTCAATGTTTGATCCTAGGTATGAGAATTCTGCTAGATTTTACCAGTTTCAATATAAGTTGCTCTTTGTCTTTGATTCTTTCTATCCCACCTTAGTCCTGGCATCATCTGTCCATGCTTCCCACCAGGTGAAGACCAATGTTCTACCACCCCCCTCCTTTGTTTGAATCAGCCGACAGGCTATATTGAGGCCACATAAAAATACATTTACAAACACATCTTGCAAAATATTGGAAGCGAATATTCTGGAAATATTCATTAATTCATATGACTAAGTAAAAATGCAGTGAAACAGACTGTAAGACCATGCAAGTCTAGGATATGCATACAAGGCATATTTGTTATCCTCAGAAATTGGAGCCTCCCTCACAATCGATTGCAACAGCCTCTAAAAAACAAAATCTCTTTCAGTTCGCTGCCTCAGCTGCAAAAATTGCAACCATCTAAGTACCATACTGCTTTGTTCCTTATAATAACACAGGGCCTCAACAGACAGGCCAAAATAAAGCTGCTTCAGTTCACTTTGGAGGTATGCTGTTTAAATGCTGCATGCATCCTAAGAGGCTGGAAGCCGCGCGAAAGCCACACTCCAGACCTAAGGACTAGAGCACAGCTTTGGCACAGCTTCTGACCTCTAAAAATGCATGTGTCATTTAAATAGCATACCTCCAAAGTGACCCAAAGCAGCATTATTTTGGCCTGTCTGTTCAGGCCCTTAGGGTCACTTTGGAGGTATGCTGTTTAAATGACACTTGCATCTTAAGAAGCCAGAAGCTGCACCGAAGCTGTGTTCCAGTCCTTAGGATTGGAGTGTGGCTTTGGCATGGCTTTTGAACTTTTAGGACGCATGCATCATTTAAACAGCATACCTCCAAAGTGACCCAAAGCAACTTTATTTTGGCCTGTCTGTTTGGACCCTTAGTTTCTTATTCATTCTTATTCTTATACATTCATTATTCCGTGCTTTATATTACAGTATTTAGTTAAGGGCACTAAGTACTGATTGCTGATGTCAGAATAAATCTAATATTCAGCATATAGTGAGGCAAAGCCTTCAGTGTTGCAATTCCAGATGTACATAATCTATTTTGGGCTGGATTATCTAAAATTCCACCCAGTTGAACTGGTGGCTCCATCTGTTCAAAACAGAGAAGAAGAAAATCTTTTGGTGCTCTGTTTTTATACACTGATGGTGACCTTGCTAGATACAGTTACATCTGAAAGAGTGATGTTTTAATAAATCAGTGTTTTGGGAGAATTCTTTACTTTAACATGAATCCATCAATCAAGCGAGTAAGTGGGGAATAATTTAAAATAAATGGATGGACAATCATATATTGGTGCCACAACCTGAGTTGTGATTTATTTCTGTGGCCATCCAGATATTGGATTGCAGGCCCCAGCATTGATCAGCATTGGCTGTGCTGGCTGGGGCTGCTGGGCGTTGCAATCCAGCAACATTAAAAATTCCACGATTCCACCTCTGATCTGCAGGAATGAGGATGTTTTAGCGTAGAAGTCATTTGCATTGTGTTCATATAAAAACCAGATGGCTTTTGCAGCAGGAGAAGTTTGTAGATTAAACAAATTCTACCAAAGTATTGTTATTCCACTCATGTTCATGTTTATGATCTTATAAGGAGTGACCATTCTGTTTATAATTCATATTCTGCACAACCTGTGTCCATCTGGCTTCTATTTTTGATACAGTTATATTATTGTAAGAGTGTGTTTGGAGGGCAGCATGGTTCTTGCTCCAGTTTAAAACCAATCATGGGATTTTTTAAAATAACTTGTTTCATTCATTTCATTCTTTCCCCTGAAGATCTTGACTGCGAGTGGAGACGGCACTTGCGCACTTTGGGATGTGGAAAGCGGGCAACTTTTGCAGAGTTTTCATGGCCATGGGGCAGATGTCTTGTGTCTAGATCTTGCTCCTTCAGAAACGGGAAACACGTTTGTGTCTGGGGTAAGACAATCTATGTAGAGTGGGAAAATGTGTGTGTGTGTTTTTGCATGGGGGAATGAATCAATGAATCTTAAACTCAGAAAGAATCTCTGCAGTTGCCAAACAGCTATGACTGGGTAAGTCAGACAGTGCCTTTGTTTTTATCCAGTTTGTCCTTGCAAAAAGCTTTGAGCTTTCAGTTAGGGTTCTTTCAAAGGCAAGTGCCCCATATCAAAATGTTTGTAAGATTAGGGCAGAGGTGGCAAAGTGTGGCCAATGAGCCTCATGTTTCCCTCTATATTAATAATAATATTTTGCCATGCTTTTGGTGCCACCTTAGGCCCAGGTTTATAGAATCATAGAATCATAGAGTTTGAAGAGATCCCAAGGGGTCATCCAGTCCAATCCCTTGCCATGCAGGAACACAGAACCAAAGCACCCCTGACATATGGTCTTCCAGCCTCTGTTTAAAAACCTCCAAAGAAAGAGACTATACCACTCTCCAAGGGAGTGTGTTCCACTGTCAAACAGCTCTTACTGTGAGGTAGTTCTTCCTTATGCTGAGGTGGAACCTCTTTACCTATAGTTTGAATCCATTGCTCCATGTCCCATTCTCTGGAGCAGCAGAAAACAAGCTTGCTCCATCTTCAATATGACACCCTTTCAAATATTTAAACCAGGCTATCATATCACCTCTTAACCTTCTCTTCTCCAGGCTAAACATACTCAGCATCCTAAGCTGTCTTTCATAGGGCATGATTTCCAGACCTTTCACCATGTTATTCACCGTCCTCTGGACAGGCTCCAGCTTCCCAACATTCTCAAACATTATAATCACGTTTGGGGCTTATTAAATGCCATCAATCCTTTATGTGAGCTGTATGGAAGTCAGCTGCAGTGAGTGCATTCGTATCAACAGCTGAAGTTGACTTGAGCTGGGAAAACTACCATGAGACAATGTTTTCCTCTTTCTGTTTTTCAGTGTAATAAGTACCTTGGAATTTTTGGAATTCTTTCAGAAAATTGGTCTGTATGCCACTCACACTGCCTTCTGGTATTTTAGGAGGAAGCTGGTGCTGTCCATTTTGCCACTGCTTTGTGAAGAAATATGAAAACATCCACAGAGCTGCTTGTGTGCTTTAAAAGAACAAACATTTTCCCAACAGCGCCACTGTTTGGGTTAATCCAGGGTTGGGCAACCTCAGAGGTTTGAGGCTCAGTGTGTGGAGTTTCTTTGGGCATCAGATTCCCATCTATTCTGTGATGAAACAAAAAGGCGGTTTAAAAATAAAAATTATAGCCATTCTTGACAGTTGAATAACAATGGTATCATAAAATCAGCCTTTTCAAACTATTATAATTTCCATTATTTCTTCCTGTTTTCTTCTTCTTCTTTGAGGTTGTAATTTGATTTTCTTTATTTTGTTAGGGGTGTGATAAAAAAGCGATGGTCTGGGACATGCGGACTGGGCAGTGTATTCAGTCGTTTGAAACCCATGAATCAGATATTAACAGTGTCAGGTGGGTTAACTACTGTCAGATATTCCTGCCATGCCATACCATTGTGTGTAAATATTGGCCAGCAGATTGTTTTTATGAATAGTAGGCAGGGTAGTGAGTACGGTTTGGGTAGGGCTGGGAAAGGGTTTCTTCTTTTGGGGAGTGGGCTATCATTTTCCAGAATCCTTCAGACAGTATAGCCTAATGGTCATGCTTCTGTCTGCTTCTTCTGCAAAGAAGCTTCTGATAGTTTATACTGCAATCATCTTTCCTCTTGATTTTTGTGATTGTCTTTTGATTGCTCTTCCACAAATGAGTTTATTCATCTGATTCAGTGCTTCTCAGGCTATATGTAGGGGAATGGTAGTTTTGGGTTTATCATGCAGTATGATCCAACACTCTATTTGTGCCCTTTGGGTACAACTGTTTTTTTTCCTTCCTGGAAACTCCTTATGTACCAGCAGCTGATGTATTGCAGAGTGGCATTCGTCCACAGACCACCTTTGTGAATAGTGCTCCTTATAGGTTATATTTCAGAGGAAGGAACTGGCAAATACGTCCAAGTATTCCTTGATTAAGAAAATCCTATGAAATTCATGGCATTGTTATGAGTCAACAGGTGATTTCAAGTCACATATAAGTACACATACGTGTGTATATGACAGCCGGCATCGTGTAGTGGTATGACTATAACTCTGGAGACCAGGGTTCAAATCCCCATTCAGCCATGGAAACCCACTGGTGACTTTGAGCAAGTCACTGTCTCAGTCTCAGAGGGAGGCAAAGGCAAACTCTCCCAAATATCTTCAGACTATTCTCGGTTACTGTTTCAAATTTTCATTAAAATGTTTTTGTCAGCTTTTATTTTTTGAAACTCCTGTTTAATTTTACCTTTACAATTTTGTATATTTTGATTAAGTGCAACTGGATTATTGATTTTAGTTCTTTAATTAGTCCTTTCTTTCCTTCATATTCGTCTTTTCATACAATTTTGGCAAGCATGTCTGTCTTTAAAAAAAAGAAATTGTAAAGTGTCATATACACTATTAAAAGAAATAAATGATTATGATTGCTAGTCAAAAAGTCTAAAAGATTAACTTTTCATGCTCTGAATATGGAACTGGGTTTTCCTCGTTCACTGAAGCTGCTGCAATTCCAAGCCCTAAGAAGGAACATACTGTGCCTGCAGAACTGGGCCTACCCCTGCCTTCACTTGCCTAACCCTTGCCTTTGCTTGCCCAATGGTCATGGTAAATCTTGATGACTGGTGAAATGGCTGCATGAAAGGCTGAAGGAAAGACTCCAATTGCAGTGATCCTGTTGGACCTGCTTCACAACCACATACCAACACAACCAAGTGAAAGTCAAAGAAATTGGCTTTTGTATTTGTTGATTAGAATTTATATATCCTCCTGCATATTACAAGCATTGACATTTTTCCAATATCATTTTTAAAGTCCTGTGTTACTGACACAACTTTTTTTTTTGTTTTTGTTCTTCGTATAGGTACTACCCAAGTGGAGATGCCTTTGCGTCTGGCTCAGATGATGCCACAGTATGTTGTGCTGTTATTGTTCTGAAAAACTTAATGTTTTCCTAAAGGAGGTCTGGAACCATGACCATTAGAGCTTAGAAAGGTGACTCTTTGGTCTAAAGCTCTAGAACAGGGCTTCCCAACCTTTTTGACTCGTGGAGCCCTTATTTTAATGGCGGAGCCCCTAAGACCCTATGTCCTACAAGTTAATGGTGTTTAGGAGTATATATAAGAATATCTTCTTATTCTTCAATTTCATTCAATTTTTATTCTTTTCATTTTCCTGGAGTGGCCACAGAGCACCTGAGAAGCGCACATGGAACCCTAAGGGCTCCTTGGAGCACAGGTTGGGAACTCCTGCTCTAGAATTCCCCTGTCAGTATGGCCAGTGTCCATGTTGACTGGGGGACTCTGGAAACCATAGTTGAGAGCTTTTCCAGACTCCAGGATGTGTGTTGAATGTATTGTATGTGGTTTGCTGAGCACACACTGAGAAGCAGGTAGAGAAGCTGTGCATGATGTAAATGAGGGCACATAAATTGAGGGCTTTCCTTAGCTTAGATCATGGTTTTCTGGACTGGCACCTTCTAGATGGTGGACTATAACTCTCCTCATCCCCAGTCAGCATGGCTGACAGTCAGAAATGGTTGGACACCATAATCCTAAACAGGTTGGGGAAGACAGCTTCTGCCATGTGAATTAAAAGCTTCTGAAAGGTACAGTGGGATAAGTATTACCAGCTTGCCCAGTTTAAAGACTCCCTAACTAAGGTGGCAGTGCATTACTCATAGCATGTGGGAGGTTAAGAAGGAAAGTTTTGGCGTGGTTCTGGAATTTATTTAGATTTCCTTCAGGCTCTTTTTTTTAGGGGCTCAACGTGGGTTAGAAACATATCTGCATCTCATTTTAACCTCACCACAGTCTTGTGATAGAATTAAACTGGGGAGAGAGGCACTTTCCCAAGACCACCTAGGGTGCTTCATGGCTGAGCAGAGAGCCAAAATATGGTCTCCTTGCATCCAAGAACAACACCAACTCTCTTCTACTGTGGTGCTTTTCAAGCTTATGTTTAGCACTCTGTAGTTTGCATATGTCATGTCTACACAAGTCTGCTGTGATTTCAGCCATTTTGTTGTATTGCATAGGCAATGAGCTTTGAAGAAAGGTAGTTTGCACCAATTTGTTTTTGTTGGGTGCATGTCTGGATGAGAAAAACTTGCCACCAGGCAGGGATATTGGAGGGCTTAATTGTTAGCAGCCAGCAACAAAGAGAAGAGCTGTAGTTCAGTGATAGAAGACATATGTTTCCAGAGTTTTAGGCATGGGAGAAGTTAATTTTTTAAATGTTGAAAACGTTATAGATTTTTGCATTGTTGATTTATTATTAAACTGTGAAACCATGAAATGAGGAATGTAATTTAAGTTTGCTAAAAATAGCCAGCAGCAAATTAAACAGGAGCACTGCCTGGTTTACATTTCACAATTAAGATAGCCAATTTTAAATTACTGTTGAAAATTGTATCAAATTAATATCTAACAAATGAGTTCTAAGCTCTGTATATTGCACATTGAAGAAAAAAGACCCACAGATACAAATCTTGGCACCTCTCTCTTTAAAAGGTTGCATTTGCAATTTTTCTGCACTCTCTTTAAAAGGGCGTGGGGATCAAGGAGTAGGTGAAGGGAACAGTCTTTGCCTGAGGCTTTTGCAAATATTTGCCCATGTAAGAGTAGACAACACCAGACTAGATGGACCAGTTGCCTGATCTTCTGAAAGGCATTTTCCAGTGGTGAAACACATTTTGGTACATGGATGATCAGTTGGGTACTTCAGTCTCCCCTTCCCATCTTCCTCTCTTTATCCAGTGATGTCCTGCTTTCCATTTTGGCTTTAGGGAAACCATGGTTTCACCTTGTGTCTGAACTTTCATGCTGTCAGTTGTATATGGACACATGGTAGAATGTATACATTTATGTGGGATAACTAAAGTATTTGTCCTCTGTATTTCTTTTTCTCCCCTCTCAGTGCCGTTTATATGACCTGCGAGCTGACAGAGAAGTTGCCATTTATTCCAAAGAGAGTATCATCTTTGGGGTCTCCAGCGTGGACTTTTCTCTTAGTGGTAAGACATGAATTTGAATGCCCTGCTCTTTTGGGGAGCAGTAAACAGGACAGTAATGTTCCCTTTTTCAGTCTAACTTTGCTGGATAACCTGTGCATTCTAATATTGTTGGACTCCAACTCTCATCTTCTGCAGCCACTAATGGTCAGAGATCATGGGAGTTGTTGTCTGGCAACATCAGGAGAAGATGGATTTTTCCATTCCTGGGTTAGCTTGACTTATTCTTAAAAACAGATATTATTGGACTCCAATTCCCATCTTGCTCAGCCACCAGTGGTCAGGAATGAATGGGAGTTTTAGTCTGGCAACATCTAGAGAGCATGGGTTTCCTGGCTTAGCTTAACCTGTTCTTTAAAACAGATATTGTTAGAGCCCTCTGGCACCAATGTTTGGGTGATGGGAATTGTAGTCCAGCAATATCTGGTGAACATGGGCTTTCCACTCCTGGTTTAGCTTGAGCCATTCTTAAAATCAAATTCTATTGGACTTTACCAAGGAGGAAAGCTTTATTGTAACTAAATTCTTCCGCACCCCAGAAATCTTCGAAAGGATATTCTTGGGCCCTCCTTTTGAAAATGAGATTTGTAGCTTTGTTTGCTTTTTCAGTGTTTCATTAGCTCAGTGGATGAAGTGTAGCTCCAGGGCCACATAGAGGCCCCTAAGACTGTTTTTGTGGTCTTTGATCCCAGCACACGCTGTGAATCACCCCCTTCACACTGCAGAATTACTGTACAGCACTGTGATAGTGCTTTAAATTGCCATAGTTCCATCCTATGTAATACTTGGATTTGCAGTTTAGGGAGAGGTATCTCGAATTCCCAACCAAAGAGCTCTAGTGTGTTACCAAAGTACAAACCCTAGAGTTCCATAGGGTGCAGCCATGGCAATTATAGTGGAATCATAGTACATGGATTTATATTTATATGAGTGTTTTTAGCTTTTATTTTGTAATGTCCTATATTTTTCTTTAATGTCCTACATTTTGTGGTGCCTTGTCCTTTGCAGTTATGGCATCAGGTCACCCTACCCTGACACTGTAGGCTCCGCTGTCATTGTACAAATTTCATTTCCTTATCTATTTAATCCAGGATTGGGGAAGATCCAACCCTTCAGATAATCGATCAATCAGTCAATCAATTAATCATTTCATTTATATGCTGACTTTCTCCCAGAGTGAAACCCAAGGCAGCTCACAAAAAGAATTGGCTTTAAAACCTAACAACAAAAGTTTAAATCACACACACATCCAACAAGGCCTCTTGAAATAATGACTTACAAATACAATTCAGACCCTGGTTTCAGTTCCTCCTTGAGGATGAAACCATGGTTTGCATCAACAAGCGTTTGCAAGTGTTGGCATGGCAGTGTTGTGTAATTACTTGCTCTGAATTAAATTTAAAATTGTTCTACATTGTTTTGATTTGGAGCAAAAAATGTTAACTGTGTTTTTCTGTCTGTGAATTTCCTTGGGAACATTATGTGCTAAAATCACAGTTTCTAAACAATAGAAATTTTGTTTTTAGTTTAATATCATTATTCCTTATGAATGAAATCTCTTTTGCAGGCCGCTTACTGTTTGCTGGTTACAATGACTACACCATCAATGTGTGGGATGTTTTGAAAGGGGCTCGTGTGTCTATTTTGTTTGGACATGAGAATCGCGTCAGCACTTTGCGAGTTTCACCCGATGGGACTGCATTTTGTTCAGGATCATGGGATCATACTCTAAGAGTAAGGAAACTTCCACTATTCTTTTTCACTCCCTTCTTCCTTTTCTTTTGTCTTATGTGTACAGTATGGCTAATTCAGAAGTCAAGTCATTTGTATCAATGGTCTCCAACCTTTCAAAATCTATTTTTTAAATCAAGGTGACTATTGGCCAGTGGTATAATATATACTACTGATAGGTCTCAATACCCATCATCTCCAGATGGGTTGGGGGAACCCTCTGCTTGAGATCATGGAAGAAACTGATTCTATGTATATATGTATTTAGAGTATTTGTACTCTATGCTTCAGCCATAAAAGGTTTCCAGAGCAGCTTACAAATCATTAACTTGATGGTATCTATCCTTCAGGCTTACAGTCTAAGAGACAAAATATAAAGAAAAGGGAATGATATGGAAGCCATCCCTATGAGAAGCGAGTTTGGGATCTGGGTATGTTTTGAGCCTGGAGAAGAGAAGGTTAAGAGGTGATATGATAGCCCAGTTTAAATATTTGAAAGGATGTCATATTGAAGATGGAGCAAGTTTGTTTTGTAGTGCTCCAGAGATAGGAAACAAAACAATGATAGGAAAAGAGATTCCACCTCAACATTAGGAAGAACTTCCTAACAATAAGAGCTTTTTGACAGAGGAACACACTCCATGGAGAATAGTGGAGTCTCCTTCTTTGGAGGTTTTTAAACAGAGGCTGGATGGCCATTTGTCGGGAGTGCTTTGATTGCGTCTTCCTGCATGGCAGAGAGTCGGATTTGATGGCCCTTGAGGTTTCTTCCAACGCTATGACTCTGTGAATCTGTGGCATTGGAGGTGGGAATTAAATCCAGCAGATGATGGCTGCTCTTCCCCTGTATCAGAAACCAGAGCAATGGCAGTTGGAGTATGGAGGGAGACCCTCTTACTGACTGTTGGGGACCAGGCATGGTGGAGCTGGACCTGGCAGTTCTTTCCTCCCTCAGAGGCTAGAGCAAAGATAGAGCAATGCGTTCAATGGAAAGCCATTTAATCACTTTGTTTTATGCACTTGTTGACTCATTATTCTACACTTGATTTAGCGGGTCTACGCTAGTTGGACTGACCAATATGATGCAGGCCAGCATGTCCAGTCAGGTGGGGTATAATGTGGTTCTTGATCTTAGTGGCATTATGAAATTACTTTTGAAAGAAATACCTTTTTTGAGTGGCTATATGAATGAAACTAAGACAATTTCTTAGACTATGTCTTTGGGGAGTTTTAACCCTTCAGTGTCTGGTCCTTTCTGTTGCTGCAGCTGCTGCCAAACTTTAGTGTCAACTGTGGCAGCTCTATGATGCTGCATCCTACTATGCCATAAAGTGCTATGAGACATTGGACCAGAGTGTCTCACAGGACATTATTGAGTGGAAGACAAAAAGGGACTGGCAGCTGCAGTTCTAGTGGCACTTTGCATGGGCTATTTTAGTGATGGTGATTTTGGCTGTCCTTGATCTAAGAGGAGAACATGTTTCTCTTACAGCAGAAATGTGAGCGATTTTGGAAAAAAACCATTGCCCTTCAAGATCTTAATCACTGTTTGACTTTTCTCTCTACAGATCTGGGCTTAATCCTCAGTGCTTTTTCCCCAAATATACATTAAAAATGACATCATGGGATCAACCTGCTCACACCCCTCCTAAAAATCTCAATTTGGGGGTAGAAGGAAAGCTGTAATAAAGAAACCAACTGCAACACGGTGATAGTCAGAAGATGGAATGCTCCATTGTTAGTGTTTACCACATTTTTGCCCAAATGCAAACACTACTAGTTAGAAAAGGGGTCATATCCTTTTATCATACAGTTTTTTAAAAATATCTGTGTGTGGTATAATAAGCTGTTTTTAATTCTGTTTTTGAAACTACCATCCCCCCCTTTAGAAATAGTTTAATAACTCTAAAGCCAGACTTCTACTTAATTAACCTATAAAACAAGAGTTTAGTATTTTAGTGCACATTATCTATGTGGTATTTGCATGAGATTATATTTCTTACTAAAGTCAACTTGGAAATAAAACAGACTTTAGCTTTTTATCAGGGTATCCAAGGGCTTCTTGACACATTCCATGGAAGCAGTAAGAGAGAAATGATGAGTGATTTACACTTGCTTCCTCTGCTCTCTTGCATAAGAGCCAGATGTAGGGTAATATTTGGAGTGGCAAATTAGGCCTGGGGAGAGTTGGATTCAGATCCTCACTCAGCCATAAAACTCCCTGGGTGACTTTGAGCCCAATCACTGACTCCCATCCTAGCCTACCTCATAGGGTTTTTGTGAGGAAAATATACGGAGTACTTGTATACTGCCTTGACCACCTTTGAGACAAAGTGGGGTATAAATATGATTAATGTAATTGCCTGCTGTGCCAGGAGTATGTGTAAATCCCCACGTGATCTGATTTGGTGATAGAACATGCATCTCCTCTCCTTCCTATGAAATACCAGAACATGGGGGAGAGGAAATGTGATGCTCCTTCCCTCTCTCTCTTCCTCTGCTTTTGTGGAATGTGTAAAACAGCCCTGACTCTTGAAACATTCCTTTGTTGGGAAGAGAAGAAGCAAAGGGAGTTGCTTTTAGAATCAAAATCAGTGGGATTTTATTTTCCATGTCTTTATGTTGGGTATGGGTTATACCTATTGGTTGGTTGTTACTTAACTTTAGGTGCTATTTCTACCAGTCGGAAGGCATTGTACAACTATTTTGTCTGGTCAGATTCCTAATAGTGTACTACACCAGCATAGTTGGTAGTAGTATAAGGCAAAAGGCTTGTGGACACAGTGGCATTGGAAACAAGGGCTGAGATTCATCCAGGCAGTTCCATGTTCTCTTCTCCCAGCTCTGGCAGCTTTTAGACCTTGGGCGGGATACTTGCTACTGTCGAGACCAGGGTTCAAATCCCTGCTCAGATATGGAAACCTACTGGGTGACCTTGGGCAAGTCACATTCTCTCAGCCACAGAGGAAGGCAAAGGCAACCCCCCTCTGAACAAATCTTGCCAAGAAAATCCCACGATAGGATCACCTTTGGGTTGCCGTAAGTCAGAAATGACTTGAAGGAACACAACAAGAAGTGATAGATCAGCCCACTAATTAAAATTTGCTAATGGGACGTAATTTGAGGGAGGAAAATATTTATTTTTTAACTAAAGATGTAAATACATATACTAGATAGGAGGGCTTTTTTTGTTCGTGAAACTTTCTGGCTGCATAAACCAAGATGTAATGTAGTAGAACTTATATCATTACATGGGAACATCTTGGATCTTTTATGTCCTCCAACAATTCACTGTCCAGTTTTAAGTTTGGAAAATGGACTACTGGGTTTTGCAGTGTATGTGGGTAAATTTATGTCAGTACCAAACTTGAATGCACTATTAAAAACTGTATATGTTAAACGCTCATTGTGCAATACTAAATTAACACACTGTACACTTTGATTAGGCAGTATTTATTGATGAGATATTTGGAGTTTTGAATGGAATATGTTGTGTTGATACTTATATGAATGGCCTCACTGTAATAAATTGTATTTTACATACTGAGGATCTTTGACTGTGTGCTTGTTTTCATGATGCCACTCAATGCCTGCTTTTCTTAAAATAAGGGTGAAGACGTTTGGCTTTCCAGATGTTTTGTACTTCAACCTCCAGATGCCACAGTCAGCCTGGCTTATGGTAAAGGCTGTAGTCCAAAACATATGGTAGGCGAAAAGTTCTCAATCCTTAAATATTTAAAGGGATGTCATATTGAGGAGGGAGCAAGCTTGTTTTCCGCTACTCCAGAGATTACAACACGGAACAATGGATGCAAGCTACAGGAAAAGAGATTACACCTCAACATTAGGAGGAACTTCCTGACAGTGGAACAAACTCCTTCCTCCAAGTGTAGTGGAGTCTCCTTCCTTGGAGGTCTTTAAACAGAGGCTGGATGGCCATCTGTTGGGTATGCTTTGATTGAGAGTTCCTGCATGGCAAGGGAGTTGGACTGGATGGCTCCTGTGGTCTCTTCCAACTCAATGATTCTATGATCGTAAAGTTCTGCACAGGTGGGACTGGGATACCTCCCCACCATGGCCATTTACTGGCTGTTAGATAGGCAGAGGGCTGGTAGGCAGAAAAGTGTCCATCACTCCTCCACTAGCCATTAAATGGCTATACTGGGGAAGGGGCTGCTGTTGCCCAAAACGCCTGGGTCCCAAGAAGGCACTCACAATCAATATTTAATGGGAGGAGGGTGTTATTGGCTCAGTTGCAGCATCCAAGAGGGCTTGGGCAACTCAAAGCAGGGATTAAGCCTGTGTATATCTGTTCTGAGAAACAGAAATCCAGACTGCAAGTCCAAAATAGCCTTATCCATAAAAGTGAATCTCCACTCATACAAAGACACGCTTACACACACAAGAACTGACAATATAAAAGGTGGTAGCAGATAGAGATTTTAGGGATTGCAGAGGGCAATAGTGTACTAGTTCCAGGAGCAGAGGTTCCATTTGGAGGACACTGTGAAGTGAAATGCTAAGGAGTCAAGCAAGATATTAACAGAGTGTCTGAATCTTAGGTGAGACCAAATTGAGGGTGACTTGGAAGACAGCTGTGAGAGAATCTGCCGTAAAATCAAGAGTAGATTTACCATCCCAACTCTACCAGCTGCCCCTGAAAAATAATTTCCAACATAGTTTTTAGACCTCCATATACACAAAAGTTGTTCATAACAATGATGTTAGCATTGAAAGCCACAAATAAGGGTCTGGATGGCTGTTGTGTTTTCTAAATCACATTTCAGAAGTTAAGTGAATCAATTTATTACATAGTAAATTAGGACAGGCCCATGGTTTGAGTAAGAATGAAAGAAGCTGGAGGAGAAGAAAGCTCCCATTGATCGAAAGGAGAATGAGAGCTTAGGTGATGAATGATTCTTCAAGGGCAGATAAAAGATCAATGTGGGAAAATTCAACCATTTTTCATGTCAGGCTCACTTTCCAGTTTCTGGTGACCTTCAGCTGATACCAAAAGTTAAGCAGCTTCTTGGGAGATCGAAACCAACTTTCCAAAGTTCTCTAACCCTCAAACAACTGCCAATAAGGAAATATGACGGTCCTCTGCTTTCGTTTTATCATGCTGAGAGCAGTGCTTGCTAAGCAAGAAGGAAAGTCCATTCCATAGAACTGTGGCACTAGCACAAGCATTGGCACAGTGACCATTTGGGAAAAACTGAATTCCCATTGCCCCAAAATAGCTTGCCGTTGCCTGAAATTGTGTGTGATCACCTCTCACGCAATAACATGAAACCCCATGATTGCGTTCAGACTGACTTCCCATTGCCCGAAACTGTGTGTGGTAGTCTATACACATGAAACCCCACAATCGTGTTCAGATTGCCATTGGATTATACTTCCAATTTCCCTTGTCTGATAAACTCCTAAGAGGATGATAAGGGATGGTTTATTATACTCATAGGAGCGCAGGACAGCTAGCAGCCTACATAAAAACACAAAGTTAAAGTCACACATCACAAATATCTAAAATAATGAATTACAGATACAGGTATCTCCAAAATGTAGTAGAAGTGTTTACAGAGCGCTGTAGAATTTGCACAGCACTTTACATATCTATCTATCTATCTATCTATCTATCTATTATTGCTATTGTCATTTATTTATAGTGTAGAATTTCCACAGCTATCTATCTATCTATCTATCTATCTTATTATTATTATTATTAACGTTTATTTATAAAGTGTTGCAGAAATTGCACAGTGCTTTATATCTATCTATCTATAACTATGGATCTATTATTTATTATTACTATTACTATTATTAACATTTATTCATAGAGAGCTGCAGAGTTTGCACACAGCACTCTTATCTATCTGTCTTATCTCTTCAGTGGTTCTGAACTTTTGGCCCTCTAGGCCTTTTTTGAGACTTCAACTCCCAGAGTTCCTGAATAGTAGAGCCTACCGACTGGGGCTTCTGGGAATTGAAGTCCAAAATTATCTGTAGGGGCAAAGTTTGAGAGCCACTGATTGGCTCTAATCTCTATCAATCATCCCCTCAGAGCAGAGTTATTATTATTATTATTATTAACCTTTATTTATGAAGCGCTGTAAATTTACACAGCGCTGTACATGCAATCCTTTTAGTTAGACGGTTCCCTGCCCTCAGGCTTACAATCTAAAAAGACATAACACAGAAGGAGAAGGGAGTGGTGACGGGAAAGGGTAAGAGGTCCAGCAGTTCCTCTCAACCTCCGAGGCCTGGACCAAGGCAGATGGACTGAAGGGAGGGCTTGGCTTCAAAATGGAAGGTTAATCATTATCCAGGGAAAATACATACTCACAAGTAGGATAATGCATATACAGTACATAGCAACCCTCCCTCCTTTCGGCCTCCGCCTTGCAGTTCCTCTTCCCGCCGGAGGTGGGCGCTGCAGGGCCTCTCTGCCTGGCGCGGCCGGGAAAGGGGCGGGGCTTGGCGTGCGCGTCGCCGCGTGCGTGCGTGCGTGGGGTGCGTGGCGTGCGCCGCCGCCGCCGCCGCGAGGTTCTTAGTCAGCGCCGCGCCCGGCCGGCCAGCAGTAGTGCCAGCAGCGCCATCCTTGTGGTCGGAACGAGCGCCATGCCGGGGGCGCTGCGGGAGGAGACGTCGCGGCTGCTGGCCGACTACCTGCAGCACCGCCTGGGCGCCACGCCGCTGCCTCCGCCTCCGAGCCGCGCGGCGGAGACCCTGCGGCGGGTGGGCGCCGAGCTGGAGAGCCGGGAGCGGGCCTTCTTCCGCAGCGCAGCCCTGCCGGAGCCCGGCCAGGCGGCAGCCTTGGTCTCGCGGGTGGCGGCCCAGATGGAGGCCGAGGGCGGGCTGAACTGGGGCCGCGTGGTCGCCCTGGTCGCCTTCGCCGGGAGCCTGGCCGCCGCCTTGGCCGAAGAGAGGGGTGCCCCCGGCCGGGAGGAGAGCGAGGAAGTGGCCGAGGCACTGGCCGCCTACTTGGCCGGAGAGAAGAGGGCCTGGATGGAGGAGCACGGAGGATGGGTAAGGACTCAGCAGCGCCTCCCTCCCTCCCTCCCTCCGGGGGCCGAGAGGCCGGGGAGCAGCGCCTTCGGACTCCTCTGCCTCTCTGCTCCGGGATTCTGGGAATGGGCTCCGGAATATTCCCCATTGATTCCCTGTAGACAGATATTCCCCACTGATTCTCCATAGACAAGTATTCCCCATTGATTTCCTATAGACAGATATTCCCCACTGATTCTCTATGGGCAGATATTCCCAATGATAAGGTTCAAGGCCTCTTTCAACCTTCCCTTTCTCCTTGCTCTGGAATTCTGGGAATGGGCGTTTGTGGTAGCACTGGAGCGCAGCAGGAATATTTGCCCATAGGAAATCATTGGGAATATTTGTATGTAGAGAATCATTGGGGAAGGCTTGCCGCTGGGGAGCCATTGGGGAATACCTGCTGCCCATAAGAAGGGAACATAATGAATTGGGAAATAACTGCCCATAGGGAATCATTCATACTGGTCAGTGACTGGAATAAAAATTTGTTGTTGTTGCCCATAAAGAATCATTGGGGAATACTTGCCCAGTGACTCCCCAGTCATACCCCAGTGATTCTCAATGGCAGGTACACTTTCTCTAGAGGCAAGTAGTGTCATTTGTAGTAGTATGTCTTGTCTGCAAAGGTCTTTCCATCCCACCTTCCATGTCTGAGGTTGCTTTCCTTGTTTTGATTTATTACGTTATTTTGGCAATAAGAGTTTTGGAGGTTGGGGGAAAGTGCTGCCTGCTCCCAAGGGGGACATCCATCTTTCCTGCATGCCTCCACTGCACCAACCCAAAGGGGGAAGACCATCAAAGGAGGACCATCCATCCTTTCTGCATGCCCCCCCAGCCCAAATGAGGACCATCAAAGGTGTCCAACCTAAAGAGGACTATCTTTTTTCATGCCACCATTCAACCCAAAGGAAGACCATCCTTCCTGTTTTCCCCACTTCCTACATGCCCCCCCCCACATACAAAAGGAGGGCCAGAGGCTGGATGGCCGTCTGTCGGGGATGGTTTGATTGAAAGTTCCTGCATGGCAGGGGGTTGGACTGGATGGCCCTTGGGGTCTCTCCCAGCTCTAGGATTTTGTGATTCTATGACCATTGAACTCAAAGGAAGACTTTTCTTCATGCGTCCCCCATCTTTCCTGCATGTCCCCTTCCACCAACACAAAAGAAGACTATTGAAGGAGGTCCAACCCAAAGGAGGACCATCCATTCTTTCTGCATCCCTCCCTCCATCCCAAAGGAGGACCATCAAGGGGCCCAACTCAAAGAGGACCATCCTTCCTTCATGCCCCTCCCACCAGCCTTCCTACATGCCCTCCTTCCTGCATGCCCCTTCCAACTCATAGGCGAAGCATCTTTCCTCATCCAACCCAAAAGAGGACTATCCTTATTGCATCCCCCCACCAATTCAAAGGAGGACAATCCTTTGTGCATACCCCCTACCAATCTAAAGAAGGACCATCCTTCCTGGGTGCCCCCATCTTTCCTGCATGCCCTGCAGGAAAGACAATTGAAGGAGGTCCAACTGAAAGGTGGACCATCCACCCTTTCTGCACCCCCCCCCTAACCTAAAGGAGTTAAAGAGGGTCCAACCCAAAGAGGCATGCCCCCCCCTTCCTGCATGCCCATTCCAATTCATAGGCAAGCCATCTTTCTATCTCCCACCCATAGAGGACCATCCTTCCTGTATGGCTCCCCATCAACCCAGAGGAGGACCATTGAAGGAGATCCAACTCAAAGGAAGACCATTCTTCCTTCATACCCCCCCACCCAAGGAGAACCATCCTTCTTGCATCTCCCCACCAACCCAAAGGAGGACCATCCTTCCTGCATCCCGCCACCCCATAGGTTCTCCATTGCAGTTGCCTCCCCCAATGCCACTTTTGCCAAGCCTGCATCCCCTTTCTTCTGTTCCTTTTGGGTCTGGCTGCTGAGGCTGGGAATGACCTTGACACAAGGGGAGGGGGAGATAGCATCCCTGATCCGCCTGCCTTCTGGTTCCTGGGCTCAGTGTCTGTTTCTCCCCCTCCCCTTGCTTTACAATAAGGTTTCCTCCAAGGCTGGGGGCCTTGGAGATCTTGCCTTTGCTGGCCAGCCCCCCCCCCCCTTCGTACCGCAAGGGAAGACTGACAAAGGGGAGGGAAGAGAGCGAGTTGCATTAGGGAAGCAGGGATAATTTTTTTGGCCATATAAGGGAAGCAAACGCTGTGACAAAGCATGAGAAGTTGCCTTGGAAAAGAGCTTGGGTTGGAGTCGGTGCCCCCCTTCTTTCCTTCCTTCTCTCTCTCTTGCTCCCCCTCCTGCCATTTCTCTCCATATGGTGGGCTTGGGCCTTGCCAGTTGCCCCTCCTTGGGGCATCTGTCTTGCTCAATACCATGGCCTAGTTCTGGGCTTGGGCAGATTGTGCCAGGAAGGATGGGGGGAGTTGGGTTAATATGTCCAACAAGGCCATAGTTCACTAGGTTGAGACATTCTGCCCTTGGAATGATTGTGCAAACACACATCCACATCTGACCTTAAGAATATCAGCTGGGTGTATATTACACTAACATCCAAAAATCCACAAAATATTTATGGGCCAACCAGAATGCACAAAATGCATGTTGCAAGCTTTCGAAGCTCCAGTGGCTTTTTCATCAAGCAAAGATACTACAAATCATACAGGGGAAGAAAAACTTATGATTGTTTGGAAGCTCCACTGGCTTCATCAGGCAGAGATGTTAAAACGCATACAGGAGGGGGGGAAATTGTGACCATTTGGAAGCGCCACTGGTTTCTTCATCATATGCAGGCTTATGACTAACATCATCTTATTTATTTCTCCTGTATGATTTTTAACACCTCTGTTGATGAAGAAGCTAGTGGAGCTTAGAAAGCTTGCAACATGTCTTTTGTTAATTTTGGTTTGCCCAAGAAAGATGTCACTGTTTTGTGGATTTTGGATGTTACTGTATTTTGCTATATGGCCAGCACAACTACCCCAGATATGTTTTCTGTGTGTTTATTGAAATCCTTGTAAGGAGCTAGGAGAGGACTGGCATGAAGGAGATCTGGGACTTTCTGAGCCTTCAGGGTCCATTTGGCAATCTGCTGTAATAAATAAACTTGCTTTTTAAAAAAATTAAAATGCAGATGATTCAGAGAAAGGTAACCTGAGTCTGTATAGAGCTGTGGAACCCTGCAGGGTCAGAATTTTCCCTTTGGCTAGCAGAGATCATTAGATGTCTATACTCTTTGCAAACTGGCTGTGGAAACTCCAACATTAGCCCAGTACTATGCATTTTTGCATAAGGTAATGCCCTCTCTACTGATGGACTTCCACATTATCAAGCTGCAGAGTGGATTAACTCCCCTCCATGCTGCATCATGTTGTGTTCCTGCTCTGAACAATTTGTCTGAATTAATAATGCAGCCTGCACTGTCCCCCCCCCCCCCAAATTTGGGAAAGGCCTGATGCTGGGCAGCTGTCTCATTCAGACAGATGTGACTTGGTGAACCAATTGTGGTGATCTCACCTGCCTGCACTGCAGATGCAAATGTACATTGCTGGCTTGGAATAGACATCAGATGCATAATCTGTTTTGCATCTCTTCTTGCTGGATGGCCTTGTTCATGAGAGCAGTCATTCTTTGAAAAAAAGGAGACGTGATAGGAACCCTAGGATCAACTATGAATTCTAGCATGGAAACAGGTGCAGTGCAGCTGTCCTGGGGTATGCTGTTCTCAGTTAGAGAGGAAGGGAAGGTTTAGTGTTAATTCAGATAATCCAGCCATAATGTAGCGTAGAAACTAAGTAGATATAAGACAAAATTCTTTGACGGACTCAGAAATGCATGTCCTGGATCAATTGATGGATAGCTGTACAATTGTAGCCATTTCCAACCTGGTATCCTCAAGGTATTTTGGGCTACAACTCTCCTAATTATTGGCCATGCTGTGTTGAGTTGATAGGAGCTGAAGTTTAAAGTTTGTGGAGGATACCAGGTTGCAGAAAGCTGGTCTTGTGCATCACAAGTAAAGAAGTGCCATTCTCTTGCCCACGTCATTCATGCTTGTATTTAATGACTGCAGGTGTGATGTGGCATTGTGACTTAACCAGAAAGATCTTCTGTCTGGCCCAGAGCAGAGATCAGCATGTAGAGAGCCTTTGGCGCTCTAGATGTTTTGGACTTCACTTACCAACATCCTCAGTCAGCATGACCAATAATGAGGGATTGTGGAAATTGTAGTGCCAAATATTTGGTAGGCCAAAGGTTTTATAACTATAGGATTTCAGGATACCTAGAAAGAGAGAGAAGACAGTGGTGACATTAGATATCAGATGTCTAAACAGCTCTTTGCTTTCATCTTGTCCATTTCATCATAGAACTCCCTTATCATTGGGGGATAAATTCCCAGAGTTAGTGCAGATAATAGCAAACAGATTACTTGCGGAGGAAGTTGACCATAGATTTCTGCTGGAGGACCTAGAGATTTCTAGAGACTACCTCTCTAGACATTTCAAGGTCCCCAGTGCAACTCTGGTCAGCATCTGCCAGAAACTTACCATAGAATTGCACTGGAGGACCTAGCAAATGTCTAAAGAGAATTTTTTTCCAGATGTGGTTAAGTGAAACCACGGGTACTGGTCCCACAGATATGGGGTTGTATTGTAGTTGGAAAGTTCATTCTGAAACCCTTGGAAGAGTGGGATGAAAAGAATAACAGATATCCTAGGTAACTAGGACTTTTGTGTTCTTAAAGGACTTGATAATTGAAAAACCATAATCCAATAGTTGTGAGTTTTCTTGAGACTTGAACATTTCAGGGTTTCAAGGATGCTGATTATATCTTGTTGCTTTATTTCCCCCCTCAAACTATGACCAGTGAAAGAACAGTTAGGTTGTTTTTCTGTTATTCAGAACTTGGACCATTTTTTTGGCTCTTGGGGTCAGATAGAGGAAATTCAGAATCAGAGGTAGTTATGATATGTGAGTGAGAGAATGAGAGTTGTGTGTTAGCATCAGGATATACAGTGAGCCCTTGGTATCCGCGGGGATCCATTCTGGATCCCCCCCCCCCCCGGCACGAATGCCAAAATCCACATGTGCTCAAGTCCCATTTACTTCAATGGTAGTGTGGCTATGCAACTGCACCACCACAGTGGCAATTTGAAGGAGCTTCCTCATCCTTCTCTCACCCCTGTTGCCTCTTTCTCTTCCCTCCTCCATCTCTTCCCTATTGCTCTTCCTCCTCCTCCCACCTCACGTTGCATTGTGCTTTCTTCCTCCTTCTGCCTCTCCTCCCTCTTCCTTCTCTTCTTCCTTCCACCTCATGCTTCGCCTTCTTCCTCCTCTTCCTTGCGTTGTGCCCTGCTCCTCCTGCAGCGCCACCGCCTTCTCCTCTTCCCCCCCCCCCACAAGCTTGCCATCCGCAGATGCTCAAATGTGCAGATGGCAAGTCTGCGTATAAGGAGGGCCCACTGTTTATGTATTTAATTAGTCTGTGATGTTATGTTCAATTTCTTTTTAATATAGCCTTAATTTTGGATTACCTGTATATACTGGGGCCTCCAAGAATGCTACATGTCTGTGGTGGCAGCAGTCAATGCAGAGAAGCGGTGTCCAGTAGAGAGATAAGATGAATGAAGTCTCACATCAGGAACACGAGAGCATCTGAAAGTTCTCCACAGTTGGTGGCCACAGAAGTCCATAGCTAGATGGCAGAGGCTAGATGGTGGGATAGAAGACCCTCACTTTTGGCGGCAGTGATTGGGATAAGTGGAAAACCTCACTGTTGGTGTCAGGAATGGGATAGGTAGAAGCCGTCATAGCCAGCATCTTGAATTTGGCCTGGAAGCAAACAGGAAATGAGTGGTGGTCGGAAGTAAATGATGCAAGTCCTGAATCATTCTTTATCCACAATAATCCATGGACATTAGCTACATTCTGGACCAGCTGAAGTTGCAGAGACAGTCAAGAGCCAACCTAGATATAGCACATTAAAGTAAGTTCATCATCATACTGTAACTAGAAAAAGTTACTTTTTTGGACTAGCCTTATGGCAGGGAGATTCTGGGAATTGTAGTCCAAAGAAGTAACATTTCCCAGTTTTGGTGCTGTTTGGTACACACTTGGAACCAACAGTGTGGGTGTTTGCTGATTCTGAAAACATTAAGGCAAAGTAAAGCAAGCGCATTTTGTATGTTGGGAGGTTTTATATTTCAGATCAGAACTGGAATCTTAAGCAGCTACCATGGAATAAGTCTTGCTAAATACAATGGGACTTGCTTCCACGTAGACATAGGGTTGCACTGTTAGTGAAAGGAAGCATTACTCCAGAGCAATGATGTTTGTACAAAGCACTTTGTCATTATTGTTAAATATAGAGTGTTTTGTGTGTACTGTAAATAACATGAGCCACAAAAAAAAACCAACTTAGAATGAATGTTGAGAAGAATTGGTGCAGGGCTACGGGAATTACATGTGAAGCAAGAGTGACTATAAGAAACAAATCTTGGCTTCATGGATCTCACTTTTAGATAAATTTTTCAGCTCCACTTTAGGAATAAGCTTGTTCCACTACCTAGTAGATACTCAATTCTAGAGGTCCTCGACTGGAGTTCCCATACTCCCGAGTCTCCTCTCCAGGATTTAAAGCAGTGTTGTTGTCCATTGTTCTTCCAGATGTTTTGTATTTCACTTCCCAGAATTCCTCACTATTGACCATGAATTTGACCTTTGAAACATCTTGAGCACCAAAGGTTGAGAGCCAGTGGCTTGCAGCAGACATGGGGAAAATGTGTGGGTTTCCAGATGTGGTTGGACCAAAGTTCCCGCCAGCTCTAGCAGTCAGCATACTCAGTGGTGAGGGAGGATGGGATCCATAGTACAACGTCTGATGGACCGTACGTTTTGCTTCTTCTTCGTGGTCTCTGCGAATCATACACTGCCTGCGCAGTGAAACCCATTTGTATGTATTCGCAGATGACCACTCGAAGAAATACTGTTACAGGTAGGCAACCTGTCCATCCATGACTTACAGGGTATCTTCCCTCTAAGGAACTACAGGGACTTGGTGAGGTTAACAGCTTTTACTAGACCTTGGGATGGTGGAGTGCACCCAACAGTAGGTTGTACCCAACGCTCACTTCCAGTGGGATATGTCTGTGGAGGTTGTCCATGCCACCTGCTAGGCTCCTTTTCCAGGAAAAAGAAGTTCTCATGCACTTCTATTAAGTCCTACTGAGACCATGGTATGACTTTTATGTAGATGAGCACTTAAGGTAATTTTTAGTGCCTTCCTCTCTGAGCTTGAAAATGTTTTCTGGCATTTCCCAAGAAAACCTCATAAGTTCACCTAACTCAGAAACAACTTGAAGGCATACAATTGCAACAAATTCCTAAAACCCCTTAACCAGTACAGGCAGTAGCCCTGCAGATTGGTGCATTTTAGGGTTGTAGCCCAAAAATGTAGTGTTTCCTAATTTTGCCTTTTCATTGACATATGTCCCTTAATTTTTCTACTGCGGTATACAGAAGCTGCCAAATGTTGAATGCTATAAATGGAGTTCATAATTCAGAGTATGATGAAGACATGAACAACTGGCAGTTGTGATGTATGGCTTCCCCCTGTAGAGAGCCAATGATGTGGTGGAGCAGGATCGCCTTGCTTTAATGTCATCACAACTGGGCTAAACCTATGAGTATTCAAGTGGCAGGTGGAAGCTCCTTTGGATGTCAGTTTCACCCCAAAGTGACATTCCACTGTGTCAAGTGAGGCTGATCAAAGTACAAGGTTGGGCCACGTGCAACTCCTAGTAGAGTATAAGCTGCTCTGTGAATACTTTAATAGCATAGTTTGCTATTACTGGGTCTTTTGCAGGCTTTTTGTATTGATCTACTGGGTTGGGGCGGGGAGAGTGAGCACTCTGCCAACAAAAGCCTTTGTTTTGTCTTGGATATAATCAGACCTAGAGATAAATATTTTACATTCTTAAGTGTTTGGAATCTTTCCAATCCTCATTTATAACCCGAGACGTTCTGCCTTCTGGATAGAAGCTTGCTGCAAACAAATTTAGGAATCCCAGTATTGTGGATAGCTCTGAGCAATAAGCATCCTTTTTTAATGCTAAGAATAATGGAAAGAAGCAAGATACTTCTATTGCTGATTCTGGAGGTCAGCAGTAATAAAATAATGGCTTTTCTTGATTTTTTTTTCCCAGATGCAAGCAAAGGCATTAGCAAAAGGCTACAGAGATTTCCCTGTGCTTATGTTAACTGTAAGAGGTTCTCCCCCTCCCTTGGGTAGAGTTTCTTGCTGCTCTGAAAAATCTGGTGCTAGCCATTGTTGAGTGGGTGCGGGTTTAAATCTCGGCCAGGAATGTGAATAATCAACTTCAAAGCAACTATTTCCCACAGCACTAAGGGTAAAGAATACATAGAAACCTGCATTCAGTTCTCAGTTTTCAAACAGACCATTGGAGGGAAAGTAAGTCTATTCAAAAGTGCCTCTTTGCTGGATGAGAACTCTAGCCCTGGTTCTTTCCCCCCACTTCAGTTCTCCCTCCCAGCATCTTTGTAACCATATTCTGCAGTCAGTGCACTCACACAATGAAAGCATAAGAGATTTTATTGGACAAAAGCTTATTTTCTAACCCGTGAAAGGTGTAATGAGATACCCCTTCCCAGCTTGCTGTGCTTTGAAGCTGGTGGGGCAGCCTATATACAGATGATCTTTAAAGGGCCACTGGCATCAGTGTGAGTCATGTGTCTGGAAATCGTTTTCAGACACATGTACTTGGGCTTGAAATACTCTCGTGGCTCTTCCACATGATGGGGTGTGTCTGATACTGTGCCTCTAAGGAAGTAAAGGTTGTGGGAACTATTTCTTGAATCCTAAGCATCCTGGTATGTTGTAGTTTTGTAGCTTTGAGAGCTAGTAAGGCAGCTTTTCTCAAGCTTTGAAATAATTCTCAAGTCTCAGGGAAACCTTGCATAAAATTATAGGCCTATACCTGAAAGATTTTTTTAAAAAGGTCATGTTTTTTGCAGTCCTCCTAGAGACCTCTCCAGGAACCCTGGGGTTTCTGGGAACCCTGGTTGAGAAACACTGCAGTGGAGCGGAGGAAGTTTAAGAATACAGTCAACCTTCCGTATCCACAGATTTTTTAATCCATGGATTCAATCACCCACATCTTGCCAATATTCCAAAACAATATAAATTCCAAAAAGCTTCTTTGATTTTGTCATTTTATTAGGGACACCATTTTACTATCCCATTGGGATTTCAGCATAGATGGATTTTGGTTTCAATGGGGTGTGTGTGTGTGTGTGTGTCCTGGAATTAGACCCCAGCAGAAACCAAGGGCCCACTGTAAAGGAAGAGCAATGGTGGATCAAGTTACAGACACGTTTAGTCCAACATTCTGTTTGCAGAGTGGTTCCTGCCAATAGGACATGGGTACAACTGTACCCTCCATCTCACACTCCAGCAGTTGATGATTTCCATTTTGATGCCCAAATATAGATCTCTGTGTTTTGTGTTTTAATATGCTTGGGGGAGGGGGGGGGGCTCGTGAGGTAGCCTTACCTGCTTTATTATTTTCTCTCTGTTTTGCTGTGCATGCATGCACTGTGAAGGATTCTAGAGGCAGTTGCTGTTTACCGTGCCTGTTTTAAACTGGCACACACAGATACAGTGGGATAATCTATAGTAGAATCCTATTCTTTCCAGGTGAAACTTTATTTCGCTGTTTAGTGGAGACCTGATGCTACAACCTGACAGCAAAAGACAGTACAGTCAGACTTCTGTATCTGCAGGGGATCCATTCTAGACCCCTCCTGTGGATAACAAAATCTGTAAATTCTCAAGTCCCAATTTTCTTAATGGCAGCACAGCATGCACTGCCACTAACAAAAATGGGGGCTTGCCATTAAATCCATGGGTGGCAAGTCTACCAATATGGAAGGCAGACTGTATTTCTCCAGCCCTCTTTCACCCTCTTCCCAATGCAGGTGCTGCTTAAAAACTACTAGCTAGACAGAGGATGAGGAAGAGGGGGGCTGGATGGATATAAAAAGGCTTTGTTAACTGAGGTATACCTGCATGTCCTATTACCTTTTCTGATTGTCCCACCGTTCAGCTTCAGTGGATGACTGCTCCATTTAACCACTTTGTAATCTATCTCACAGGGTTGATGTACCACTGAAGTGCGGAGGAAGGATTGAACCTACTGGATATAAATAGTAAAGCAAAGCAAAAAACAAAAACAACAAAAGCTGTAGCATTGCCTCCCAGTTGCCAGTAACCCTGGCACTGATCCAGAAGATTGCAGGTGAATGGGCTTAGCGTTAATGGCTGTAGAAAGGGATAAAAGGAAAAGGAAAAAAGCTTTGTTTGCACACCTCTTTGCAATGCTGGCTTGAAATTTTACTAGATTACAGCCCTTTTATTTTAGTAGTTTGGAGACTTAAAAGTGAAGTCCCCATGTCATAATGATAACCCCACCATTTTGCTAACTGCCGAATGGATCCTGCCCCTCTTCAAGTTCTTGCTAAACTTGAAGGCTAAAAGTGAAAAACAAAATACTTGCAAATATAAAACTATTGACCAGGTAGTGTTTTGTTTTTCAACAAATTGAAGCCACCCTGCTTGTAGGAGCAAGAGGCAGGTGGAGTTTCTAATCTGTTGGGAATCAATCTGCTGCCACTCTTAATTTCTTTTGCAATCTGTGCTTCTTGGTTTTTTTTTTTTAAATTATAAAGCTTTTTATTGTACTGCTATTGATCAATCTCAAGTAGTTCTTAACAGGATTTCAATATCTGTATGGCAGTAAAATGGGCAGGCAGTATCTATAGTTCATTCAGAATCTCCCATTTTTATTATTTATACATATTTGGCTTTGCAATAACTAGTCTGCTTTCAGCAGAGCCACTTTTAAAGGTGACTGGCCCAATTCTTGATCCCTTTATGGAAGAAAGAAGGGTTGAATCTGTCTCCTCCAACAGGCCCACCTAAATGCTAATGACCCCACAGCAGCTGCAGGCAAAAGTGTAAACTGACATTCAGCTTAAAATGCACCTATTGTTTGCCCAAATGGAAGTGTAAAGAACAAAGTTCCGGAAGAAATTAAGAGCATAACTCATTTACATAGACAGCTGCCAAATAGGAGTTCAAACATGGCCATCTGGCATCATATTACTGTCATTCTTGATTATTCAGAAGAAAGATCTGGCAACGCAGCTGCTGGGGGGCCCTTTCTAGCATGGGTCAGCTCTGAATTGGGTGACCACAGCCAATAAAAGAACCATGTGTCACAAAAATGGTGTTCAGAGACAAATGGATAACAGGCTTTTGTTCCCAGGGCTGCATCCACACTGCAGGAATAATCTGGTTTGACACCATTTCAAGTGCCATCGCTCCATGCTATAGAATAAACTACCATGCCCAGAAAACCATAGCATGGAGCCATGGCACTTAAAGTGATGTTAAACAAGATTATTCCTGCAGTGTGGATGCAGCCCATGTGGAACTTGTGCCACAGCATTCTAACTTTTCTGGAGCTGATAAGGCAGCTGTTGAATACACCCTGGTAATATCCACACCTTATTTCCTAGGGGGAATTAAAAAAAAAATCTAGCTCATGCTTGTTCCTGTTTGGTTTATACATGTTGGTAGTTGTCTCCTAGTTTCACTCTATTTTGAACTGTAAGTCAATATCAGAGTGACTGTATGTATAAACCGCCACTTCTCTTGACTTCAGTGGACAGTTTGATGCGAAACCCTACCTTGGTTCATTAGTTGCTGGGCTGAAATCATTTACTCAGCAGTTTTTAGTATGCAAAGGGATCGTATACCACCTTTGAGTTTAACTGGAAGAAAAAAAGTTGGTAGCTTGAGCTTTCGTAGACTTGGGCCTGCTTGCTTCCCCATGCTTGTGAGGAAGTAGGCTCAAGTCTTCAAAAGCTCATGCTGCCAACTATGAAAGCTCATGCTACTCAAGTCTATGAGAATGAGAGCTCATGCTAACTGAAAGGTGCTACAAGATCCCTCTGAATACTTATTTTCCAGACAGACAGGGCTAAGTCTGAATTCTATCAACAGCTTTTAGTTCACCTTTTACCTTAGGGCTGATTTGTATTGCTAGATGACACATTGCTGCTTCAGTTGTGATATGCTTCCCCTTTGGTTTTCTGGGTGAGCCATGGAAGTGTCAGCATTCCTAATAACAGTGGAGAATTGCCTTAATAGATCTGTCTTTACCCCCCTCCCTCATCATTGGGAGGAACGGCTAGTTAACTGTTGTATATTACCTAGCACACAGGAAAAATAACTAGACTGAGTTAGCATTCAAAGATGGCTAATGAGACCATTACACCTCTTTAGAAAGCAACTGTCTATTTAAAATACGTTCAATCCTTGGGTGCTTCAATCTGTGGATAAAAGCTACGTGGATACAGAGTGGTGCCTGTATTTTGTAACCCTGGTCAGCTTAAATCACTATTTAGTCCCTGTCCGCATCCTATGTATGTCCCCTTCCCTTGTCTCCTCCCCCTCCTTTTATTTCTTCTTTATAAGCATACTTTTATTAATCCAGTTACAAAATAGTGAATGAGAAATAGGTTGGACTAAAGATCTTGCTTTCTCTTTTTCTAGGATGGTTTCTATCACTTCTTCAATAAACATGGCTCCGATCCAGCTGACCAGAACAGTACCATAAGCAATGCCATAATGGCGGCAGCGGCAGGATTTGGCCTGGCAGGTTTGGCCTTCCTCTTGGCTGTGCGATAAGACTGCACCCACGGACTTGGACCAAAGGGGCGGGCGGGCGGGCACTCTCTTCTGAAACTGCCAACATGCTAGTGAAGAGTCCATTCTATATTTCTATGATGGCTGAAAACAGAAGCATATTATATATACATATATATTTTTAACTAGAGTTGGATCAGAACCTTTTGACAAGCACATTACATCCGGGCAGTACAAATGGGGAAAAACAACAACTCGCAAAATGCCGCTTAATACGAATGCTCAGATTGGACATCTTCTGGATCTTGGTATGAGAGCTGTGACTGTCGCAGGTCATTCTGGGAAACTGCTGATTGCTGGATGTTAATGCTATATGTTAGTGGTGGGCTTGCCATGGAACCCAAGTGAAGATGTGTGTGGATTTCTTCTTAGTGTGTATGAGTGTATGTGGCGCAGTGGGGGGGGTGTCTAGAGGGGCAGGGGGGGAGTTGTTGCCTTGTGATATGTGAGCCAGTATTAACAAGAATGAAGAGCTTAACTCCACCTGTGCCCAAATGCAAATGAAGTCTTGTGGCCGCTCATTGATGTATAGCTGCAAGGTCCGTATTGCACAGAGCATTATAGCTTACATGTTTTTGTTATAATGACATTAGTAGAAATTACACTACAACTAGGGGTGAGGAGAATGTTGATACCAAAACAGTAGAGGCTGCAGAACCAGTTCTTTAACTGAAGTGACTTTTAACGGTTGAAAACCCTTTTGGAAAAGAAGAGAAGAATAAATTGGTATATTTGGAAGTCCATTGAAGGCTGGGATTTCTGTGGATTTCCTGTCAAATCCAGAAACTCCATATAACTTAATATATTTTTGAAGTATTTATCATTGTATAATACTGGGTAGCTGGTTAACATCTATTTTTGTTAAATTCCATTTTTTAAAAACAAAACAAAACAGGCTCTCAAACTGCTTTCTTGGCTGTATCTGTCTTAACCTAACAGTTCTAGTTTTGGTATCTGCTATATTGTGTATTGTAAAAATTAGTCTTCAGATGTGTTCAATGTCATTTCCTTTAGCTTGTACAATTTTAATATGTGAATAAACATAACTGAATATTTTTATTTTAAATTACCATGCATTTTTAGCTTGACTGGAACTTCCATGAATTTTTTTTAAAGAGGCTGAACCAATACCTGCTTTCCTTGACAACAATTTGCTTCTGAATAGCGCCTTTTGGGTGGTGCAATGTGTGTGTGTGTGTGTAGCTTTCCTGTAGTTCTTGATTTTTTTTTACTGTTTGCTATAGGTGGAGAAAGATGCTATCGCTATAACCTTAAATATTTTTCAAAGCACCAAGATTGCATGGAACCTGATAGTAGGCTCATAGAATCGTAGAGTTGAAAGAGACCACAAGGGCCATCCAGTCCAATCCCCTGCCATGCAGGAACTCTCATTGAAAGCATCCCCGACAGATGGCCATCCAGCCTCTTGATACATGACACATGTTTAAAACAGAAGTGGGGTGCTGTAGGAGAAAATACTGTAATGGCCCCCTAGAAGAACTGGGGAGCTATGCACACACACCCCACACTGCAGACAAAAATGCCCCCCAATGCCCTCTAGGAGCTGTGGGCACCATTTTGGCACATTTTTAAGCCCCCTTGGACCATTTCAGACCCAAGAGAATTCATTTTTGAAAACAGGAATTGACAGGAAATCACTTCTAGTTCATAGGTTCTTTTGTGGGTTTTTTGGGCTGTGTGGTCATGTTCTGGAAGAGTTTTTTATTCCTGATGTTTCACCAGCATCTGTGGCTGGCATCGTTAGGGTAAGGGTTAGAGTTAACATCAGGAATAAACTCTTCCAGAACGTGGCCACATAGCCTGAAAAACCCACAAAAACTATGGATGCTGGCCGTGAAAGCCTTCGACATCACACTTCTAGGTTTTTTAAAAAGACCTTTCCTGGGCCTAAAGTTGAAAGGTCTTTTGCAAGAGAGTGGAGGAGGCCAACTTAAGCTTCCCTGGGAGTGAATTCCATTGCCTGGGAGCAGCCCCCAAGAAGGCTCTTCTCCATGTCCTCACCCACAATTACTTTTGATGCTGGCCTTCCCCTAAAGGTATTAAAATTCAGGCAGACTGGTTGCACTCTCCTGAAATACTTTTTTCTTTTGGCAGAATGGGCATTGCCCAAGTCAGATAGAGATTTAGCAAGGGGATTTATACTGGCACTGCAACCCTCCAAAAGCTAGGCAGTGCTTACACAGGAATACAATTAACAAGGCACAGTGTTGGGGTGGGGGGACGGATCCTATGCTCCCCATATGTTTTGGACTACAGTTCCTGTCATTCTGGCCATCATGGTCAATTCTTGGGAGTATGAGAATTGTCATCAAAACATTTGGAGGACCTGCCTAGAGTATCAACTACTGTCAGGAGATGTAGTTTCTCCCTGTGCTCTTTCTCATTTTGCGTTGCAGCAGGTAGAAGGAAAGACTAGTTTATGGGATTAGGAGAAGATGTGAAGATGGCAGAGCCATGACATAACTGGCCAAGAAGTGGCAGATGACAACAAAGGAGTAGACCTGAATATTCTGTCACAGTCATTTAAAGACCGCACAAATGCTGAATTGTTGTTAATTGCTGTCAAGTTGGGTTTGAGTTGTGACAATTCTATGAATGAGAGACCTCCAAAACACTCTATTAGAAGCCTGCTCAGATCTTGCAGACTCAGGGCCATGGCTTCTTTGAGTAAGTCTCTCCACCTGGAATGCTGTCATCTTTTCCTGCTGCCTGCCACTCTGCTGAACATTATCATTATTTAACAGTCACAATATCTACAATTTACACAGTTTGTGCATCCTTATTTGGTAAGTGTTTTTTAATATTGTACTTCAGAATATTGGTTTGCCTGCATTTTATTGGAATCCTTACATTATCTCCTGATTACTGAGGAAGACCACTGGTTCCTGGTTTTGACCCTAAGGCAAGGCAAGGCAAGGCAGTGCAATGCAATGCAATGCAATGCAATCTTGCTCTTGGTTCAAATGATGTTGAGCTGCACCTCCCATCAGCCCTAGCTAACATAGCCAGTGGTGGGAATCTTGGGAACTACAGTTGGGTAGGAACTGGGAGGCCACAAGTTGCCCTTGTTGATGTGTGCCATCAAGTTGTTTCCAACTTACGGTGCCCTAAGGGAACCTATCATGGAGTTTTCTTGGCAAGTTTCTTCAGAGGCAGTTTGCCATTGCCATCCTGTGAGACTGAGAGATTGTGACTTGCCCAAAGTCACCCAGTGAATTTCCATGGCTGAGTGGGGATTTGAACCCTGGTCTCCAGAGTTCAGTCCACCACTCAAACCACTACACTATGCTGGCTCCCACAAGTTGCCCACCCCTCCTTTAAGGTCATATAATACATTCATGGTAGAAGTGAAATATGAACCCTGCTCTTCCTAATTCACAGCTCAGCTTCCCAGCAGCTCTCAGATAGAGACTACACATATGTTTAGCTGCACCTGCTATATCCCTGTGTGTGCGCTTGCAGATTCCCCCCCCCCCCAAAAAAAAAAACCCAGTGCAGCGACCTGCTGTCTCTGAGTAGAGTTGAATTTAATTTAGATCACTAGTGGCCAGACCTTACCTTCACTGAAAAAACCTCATAACCTTGTTGGGATAAATTTACATTGCTCTGTAGAAGCCTGTACCTTTAATCAATGCTGTCTCCTTTTTCCTTTCCAAAAAGCTCAGAATAGTTATTTACAGCAAACAGTTATCTGAAGTCACAGTTTCTCATAAAACAGAAATGTGGATATGCAGCCTGCACACCCCTTTCTTAAAACAATTTTTGTGCCTGTTTGGTAGCTGTTAAATGTGTTAATTCTCTACCCTTATGTAGGGTGTAACAGCACCTTTTATTTCAGTCTACTAGCTTGTTCAACTGTGACACTATATAAAAGCTTCTGTGAATAGAAGTACCACCTTGACCTTGTACTGGCACACTAGTTGTAAGCTGTGGGTCAAGTGTTATATAGATTTATTTTCAAGAACAGCTTGAAAAAATGCATTAGAAAACCTAACACAAGAGCATTAGTAGTTACCTTGTTTTCATTTTAGGTGGTTTTTTTGGTGTTGAGATTTTTCATTGGATTTGTTTTGTGTTGCTTTGCGGACAAAATTAATTTTAACTTTTTCCTCAACTTACATTGATATTTTCATTTTTTAAAATAAAAAAATGTACTTTGAAAATATAAGGCATGGCAAAAAAAAATCCTTCCAAAGGACTGCTTTAAGTTGTGGTCTCCAGAAGCAATGTTACTCAGCACACATTTATATACATGCATGATGTGCTGTTACAGATTGTTATATTCATGAAAATAACATGATTATGGGCTTTGCTCTGGTTTCATATCTTGCCTATGGCCTGATGCTGGACTGCCATGAACTGATGAAGAACAGAGCAGGGTAGACTATGAAACCTGCAGTGTGTCCCTTAAGCTAGCCTGGGGCTCACAGATGTGATGCAGGAAACTATCCTGGACAAACCTATCACAGGGTTTTCTTGGCACTATTCATTCTAAGGGGGTTTGCCATTGCTTTTCTCTGAGGCTGAGAGAGTGTGACTTGCCCAAGGTCACCCAGTGTGATTCCATGACCAAGCAGAGATTTTGAATGGTGATTCCCCAGATCCTAGTCCAATACTTAAGCTGCTGCATTGCCCTTCCAGGCCAGTCATACATGGAAGCGGATAACATCTTCTTTTTTACTTCAGCCAGTGAGAAATCCTGGGCTCCCTGGCCATGTAAGTACTTTCCACACTTGGTGCAGAAGCCATGTCAGCAAGCGATATAACCGGCCACCTGTCAAAAATCCCCTCTTCTGGCACAGCTCTTAAAGCTCCTAGAATCTTATTATTTTAAGCACAGTGCTGGCTGCATGGAGTTTTAGCTCATTGTTTGAGAATAGTCCCTAGAAGGATGCAAGTTGGGATCCTTTGAAGCCATTGGAACTAGTTGCAAACTGTGAGGTCAGCTTTGGGAGTGTGGAGGAGGGATGGATCGGTTTATTAGATCCTGAGGCATTTCACAGTTTGGATTAATGCAGTAAAGGCTACAAAAGCAAGACAGTGGTATAGAAGAGTTCTCTCTCAAGTCTTTGCTCTTTTCAGGAGTAGATGGCATTGATCAGAATTGTCTGGGTAGTGATAAAAGATGTGGCAGCCCCAGTAGTTAATTGATGTTCTAGACAGGCTTGTGAATGCATAGGCCAATTCTACATTTTCCCCCCATTATACTGAAAAATGAGTGGTAATATTTTTTCTGTAGGAAGACTGCTGGACATGTTACAACTGGTAAGATCTCTTAACAGCTTGACACACAGTAACAACAACAAAGGTTAATTAAATGAAATGGACGAAGAAAGTGTTTCTGTGTGTGTAAGAGAGAGGAGTCACTTCTTTCTCTCGTCTTATCCTTTGTATAAAGTCCCATCCTTCTTCACATGTTCTGGGTTTTCACTTCTGGTTTATTATGAATGAAGTTTAACCAGATAGTTATATAAGGAAGTTACTAGAGTTCCAAGAAAGCTGATTTTTTTACCCCAAGCAGGGTATTAGTACAATGGGATTTGTTTCCCGTTTAAGATGCAATCCTCCAAATTATTTAGTCATTATAAAAATGTATTATTCTGGAAGAAGCCTAGAGTAACTTCCTCTTGAGAAAAAAAACAACCCTCACTGCCCACCCAGCCGGACATGGTTCCAGCTCTGGTTCTCATCTCTTTAATGATTCTGACCTATGTCAGCGATTCACCGAGGGGAGTTCCCGTGTTTAATTTAGCATGGCCTTGCGTTTTCTTTCTGAACAAAGCAGCCTCCTCCCATTGTAAACCTAGATATATGAAGAATAAAAGGAACTCCACACCCATTCTTTTAATACTGTCTCTGTTTCACATTGTTCATATTAGTCAATTTGCCTCCTGGGTGGTACCGGTAGGAAGTGGGTATGGCATTTCTGACTACAGCCAGGAAAAGTTACTTTTCTGGTTATCCAGCCAGGGCCATGCTGACGGGGGGATTCAAAGTATTCTAATCCAAAAAAATACTTTTCCAGACTCTGTTCCTGTTTGTTTCTATGATGGTGTGTTGGTGGTGTCGGTGTTGTGCCTTCAAGTCATTTCCAGCTTACATCAACCCTAACACAACCCAGGGTTTTTTCTGGGGCTGAGATGGTATGACCTGCCAAAGGTCACCCAATGGGTGGCCTTGCCCAAGCAGGAAATCGAACCCTGATCCCTAGGGTCCTAGCCCAACAGTCAAACCACTACACCATGCTGGCTCTCCGTGATCTGTAGTTTATATTATTATGCAGAAGAGACCACAAGGGCCATCCAGTCCAACCTCCTAGCATGCAGGAACTCTCAACGAAAGCATCCCTGACAGATGGCCGTCCAGCCTCTGTTTAAAGACCTCCAGAGATGGCGACACCACCACACTCCAAAGGAGTGTGTTCCACTCTTGAACAGCCCTTACTGTCAGGAAGTTCCTCCTAATGTTGAGGTGGAATCTCATCCATCTCATCTCCTGTCCACCACTTTTCAGCAAATGACCTCTCCTGTCTGCATACAGCTGTGTGCACACTAGGGATGCTAATATTCAACTATTTTGTCCTTGCAAATAAGGACAAATAATTTCTACAGTTTTTTCCTCTGCTGTTTGGAAAACAAATATTTCCCATACGGTTTATTGTTTGATAATCCACATATCTTGAAGTGTTCAGGAAACTTTTGTATGTGAAAATTGTGGGGTTTGACATGCACACACACAAACTGTTTTCAGGCACCCGTGTGTGTTTTTGTGCAATATTGCTGTTTTTAACATTAAAGCAGCAATCTGGCACATCAAAAATTAGCAAACTTGCATAATAGAAACTATGTGGCTATTTTTTTTAATTGTAAGATTTCTGGTTTGGGTATAATTTTTATATAAGGATTTTTGTTGGGCAAGATTGCTTTTTTTTTTGCAAAAAAACAACAACCCAACAACCACAAAACAAATACATTGTGGCTGTCTGGAAATAATGTGGTTTTTTTTTAACAAAATGCACAATTCACATGCAAAAAAGTTTGTTTGTGCACAGAAATATTCCAATTACATGCAAATTCTGGGCAAAAATTGTGCAAAAGTCTTGCCTGTATTATTCTTTCTAACCAGTTTCCTGAGTGCTGGGAAATTCATTTTTGGACAAGGAATGAATAAGACAGTATATATGCTTTCCATCCCTAGTGCATACCAGGGCTTTTGCCTTTGTTTTCTCTTGCTTTTTTTGGTTGGGGAACCTACAGATAGAATCTAAGCCTAATTGCACTCAACAAACCAGAATTATGCCTGGAATGGCCTGTTTTTTGTTGTGTACTTTCAAGTTGTTTCTGACTTATAATGACCTGGTCACCCTAAGGCGAACCTAAGAAAGCCAGTGTGGGAAGTGGTTTGAGCACTGGGCTATGACTCTGAAGACCAGGGTAGGGATTACCCGCTGGGCAATGAAACCCACTGGGTGACCTTAGGCAAATCACTCTCCCAGCCTCAGGAGAAAGCAATGGCAAAGTTGCTGTGAACAAATCTTCCCAAGAAAGCCCCATGATAGGGTTGACATAAGTTGGAAACAATTTGAAGGCACACAGCACACAAAAGAAGGCGAACCTAAGACTGGATTTTCTTGCCAAGATTTGGTCTGATGGGGTTGGCCTTTACCTTTGTCTGAGGCTGAGAGTGCGTGACTTGCTCAAGGTCACCAAGTGGATTTCCATGACTGCTCAGGGACTCCAACCCTGGTCAACCAGAGTCCTAGTCCAATGCTCAAGCCACTACACAAGGCTGGCCATGAATGGGCTGTATCGTTTATTGTTGTCGTATGCCTTCAAGTCATATCTGACTTATGATAATCCTAAGGGAAATCTGCCATGGGTTTTCTTGGCAAGATGTGTTCAGAGGAGTTTTCTCATTGCCTTCCTCTGAGGCTGAGAGCATGTGACTTGCCCAAGATAACCCAGTGGGTTTTATGGCTGATTTGGAAATCTGATCCTGATCTCCAGATTAGTAGCTCAACACTCAGACCAATATGTCAAGCTGGTCTCATGTATTTCATAGAATCATAGAGTTGGACGAGACCACAAGGGCCATCCAGTCTAACTCCCTGCCATGCAGGAAATCTAAATCAAAGCATCACCGACAGACAGGTGGCCATCTAGCCTCTGTTTGAAGACCTCTAAGGAAAGTCTCAATTTATTATCTTATTTATTAGTAATTAGTAATAGGTGTAACCACCATTCCTTCAATGTGTGGTAGTGCTGTACGTAGCTCTCTTTCTCCCCACTTTGTCTTCACTACAACCCGATGAGTTAGAACAACTGAGAGAGAAGAACAGGCCCAAGTTCTCCAAATGAGTTTCATGACTTAAGTGTAGACTTTCGAACCTCCGAGTGGGCAACCTATTACTCTCCAGATGTTTGACTGCAGCTTTTATCAGCCTTCAGCAGCCAAACCAGTGGTGAGGGATGCTGAGATTTATAGTCCCATCATGTCTTGAAGTCTAAACGTTGCCTACGCTACACTAGCTCAGGCAGTTGGTGGGGATTTACCTATCTGAGTGCTTTGCTATGAGAAAAGAAAAGGATGCCTATGCAAGTTGAAACTAGTACAACTCTGAGCTGTCTGGAACAGAATCTTTCACCTTCATTCACCAGTCTGCTTTTTTGGTTTTTAAAAAATGCAAGGAATTCCTGCACACCCCCAATCTAAATAAAAGTAAATTGTAGTTATTCAAGTGGGCTTCCATGAGGGAAGGCCACTTGATGCATAATAACTGCATTTCTTCATTAAGCTATGTCCTTTTGATAAATTCTGCTACGTTCCCCATTCCCAGCTTCGCATAAAAACAAAGATCTGCATGTTTTAACCGATCTTTAGTCTCCAGTTCACAAACATATTTGAGGAATACAAAGCGTTTCCCACCGTATCACATATACCAGACTGAAAACTGAGTTTAATGACATAGAGGCCATCCCTTGATGGTCACATAGTTGGCGTACATTCGTCAGCCTGTGTTCTTGGTGAAGCCACTTATCAAAGCATCTGGAATGCTTTCCTTTTTTCAATGATGTATTTTTTGTGGGCGGAATCAATTAACTGTGTGGTTTGGATAGGTCAGATGACGACGTGAAACCAGAAACTGAACTCTGAGCACTCTACCATCTGGTGAAAATTCAATCCAGTGTTATATGTGGCTTCCAGTAACCATTGATGCCCCATTGTTGCTATGTGCATTGTTGGGAGGCTTTGAACTCTCACAAATGGCCGCTGGAGAGCTGCCCTGGATTTGCATTACCTCCCGTAACAGGAACTGCCCTTCAGGAGCTCTTAACATAGCCTGGACTTAGCAGCTGACGGGAGTGTCTTGCTCTGTCTTTCCGTTTCTCAGCTGTCCATCAGTGAAATGTAATAGTAGCCGAAAACCCATTTGAGTTTCTTTGGAAAATGGTAGAGACTTGATCATTATTACAATTTCTAATGAACACAACAGCTGCCAAGGGCTGTTCTAAGGGATGTCAGCTGGTGTCACAAACAAGGCACTATTTTGCTGACGTGGGACTGCTGGTCTTTTGGACCTCGGTTATGCTTTCTCTCCCTCCCACCTCTCTTATTCTTCCTCCACCTACACTTTGCCACATGCTTGGAGGACCTTCCAGGTCCTAGTAACTGTATTTGCATATGCATATGTTTGTAATTTTTTGAATATGGCTCTAGCATTTCCCAGATAAAAAATAGGGACATAGTGCCCAAGTGACATCGCAGCATAATGAAGATGGCAAAAGTTATTAGTGAGGAAACCACACCAGATAGCAGAGGCTGCAGGAGTTTACTTTGGCCTGGGCCTACTGGGAAGTGCAAGATTCTTCCTCCTCCTTTTATTTCCCTACGCAGAGCTAACTGAATGCAAACTAATTTTGCACTTTCAGCTCAGTTTGCAGCAATGAAAGTTAGCAGCAGATGAAGGGAGAAAGTGGTGGAGGAGAGAGAAACATGTTAAAAGGAACTGAAAAAGCAGGAGGACAAAGGATTAATTGGGTCTCTCCCTGCCAAACTGGGGCAGCTGATGGGGGTTATGATGTAGCCAAATTTGGTTACAGACTCTAGATAACAGCAACCTAAAGTTTTGCAGTCTCCTCACCAAACGCTTCCAAATGTTTTTCTTGAGTTGAGTGGTTGCACAAAGTACCTCAGTGAAGACTGTTTCTATCCACTGGGCAACTGACTATTCCAGAGGGTTGTAAGGAAAACAAGGAAGGGGAATAAAACAGCAAAATGTGTTATAGATTGCACAACTTTGGGCTGCAGGAGAGAGACAAGACATTTCTGTTTGCACGCTCTCTGGTGGAAAAATAAAGCTCCCTTCATGTTGAACCAGGGAAGCACGTACCCTGGAGCCCTTGGCTGTTCTTGTGAGTTTGGCTATTGCCTGCCACCATAAATACTTTGTGATGAAAATGTACTCTGGAATCTTCCCTAAGCCTCCTCTCTTTGAGCGAGACCTTCCCATGATGCTGTCATGACCAGCAAAACCACTTCCTCCTGTGATGCTTCCTCCTCTGCAGACAGGAAACTTCACTTCCTATCCTCCATAAACCTTGCTGTATGGCATGAGAGAGCCCCCCCTCTCAATACACACTCTGGTCCGAAAACCTTTCTAGCCATAGAAAGAGATAGCAGTGGCGGTAAAACTGCACTGCTTCCAGAGTGCCTGAGCAAGGACTCATTTGGATGCAAACAACAGAAACATGGAAATATAAAAGCAACAGAGGCTGCATCTGCACAGCTGAAATAATCCGGTTTGGCTCCACTTTAGCTGCCATGGCTCCTTGCTGTGGAATTCTGGGAATTGTAGTTTGTTGCGGCACCAGTTACGTCTGAGTAAACATGCATAAGATTATGCTGCAAGATAACTTTATCCAACCCACAACTCAGCAAATCTGTAGTTGGCTACTAAGACTAGTTTGAACCATCTGGAGTGTTGGGCCTGGGAACTCCCTGGTTGTTTAATGTTCATCTTGAAGTCAAGCTGTGTTTACCCAGGAGGCTTCCTAATTATATTTTATTCCTTTTTTGGTTATCCCTGTTTACAGAATAGGGTTTTTTTTGTTTGTTTGTTTTTGGCTGTCTGCTCTTTCTACAGCTTCACTTTCCCAAATTGCTACTGGGTTTGCTCAGTGCAGGATGGAAGGGAATCAGCATGGTATAATGCTCTGAGTATTTGGACTATGGCTCTGGAGACCACAGTTTGAATCAATACAGCCTTGGAAACCCACTTAAGCAAGTCACATTCTCTCAGCTTAAGAAGAGGAAGGAGAAGGCAACCCCCTTCTGCTATGTGTTTTTCTACTATGTAGTTTTTTTAATGCAGTAAGGGATCTACTCATGAATTTCCCATGTCACATACATTATGGCCCTTGTTTTCTGTTCCTTCTGCCCATTTTCTCCCCAGACCACCATTGTTTAGAATTGAGGACGTGCTGTTTCCTGCCTATCCTCCAGCATTAGGAGCTGGGTAGATGAGGAAACACTTCACAGCATGATTTGAGAGATGATTTGAAGGCTCACACACACACAGCTCAGGGATGGGCTGTGTGCACCCCCAAACTCCCCTTTACCACACATACCAGTTAAGTTAAGTCACACTGCAGTTTGCTGCTGATGTGGGATCTCACCCATCTAGTAACCTCCACTCCACGAAATATTTATCTGCTGCCATTACTGTCAGGCAAAGGCAAAATTTAGAAAAGGTTTTGGACTTGTTTGTACTTCAACACCCAGAATCCTTCATCCACCTGGCTGAGCAACAGATACTTAGGGCTTTAGCTGTGGGCAGAGACCAAGGCCGAGAGATAATCAGCATGTAAACTCATCCAGCCTTTCTTAGGCAATATTGCTGACTTACCACTTACTTGACTGCTGGTTATGATGGAAGTAAGTCAAAAGCCACCAAATACTGTGCATTCCAGTGGTGAATTCCTTTCCTGAGCACAAATGAAAGGTTTTTCTCTCCCTCATCGCACCCACTCCCCCACCATGCTTACCCGTATTTGATTTCTGCCTTCAATTATATTCTCCACGTCTGTTCTCTCTCTTAACCACCACAGTGTTGCATTTTTGCTCTGGAATGTGCCCTTGCCCTCTTGATTATGTGCAGACAAAACACTGCCACTACTCTTTTTTAAAGCATTTCATCAGAAGAAGAAAAGCTTTTCCTTTAGGAGTCTATATGGGAGAGCTACATGTGGCTCCCATGACAAGAAGAAACCCAGTTGTTGCAAATAAAAGTCACTAGTTCTTCATGCAACGTGTCCTCCTCCACACTTGACTGCAGCAGCTGATCAGTGGGGTAAGGACAAGCTGTCTGGTGCATACAGTTTGGTCCTCTAAGAGAGCGGTCATGAGAATAGACCTCCTGTCCAGGACATTACTACGTTTTAATGGTAAGGATGTGCCTCATTCTCTTTTGAAACTTCAAGAAACCATACTCTAATTGTCCAGGAAAGGAACAGTTCTAGTTAATCCTCTGCTGTCCCACTTTTTCAGCTACTTTGAAAATGTCCCAGTTTCTCTCTCGTCCTCCTCTTTTCCCTCTTTGTCCACAACTTACTTCAGTTGCTGCAAACAGAGTTTACACTCATTTAACTCAGGAGTGGGACTGGAGAAAATCATAGAATCATAGAGTTAAAAGAGATCATAAGAGTCATCCAGTCCAACCCTCTGCCATGTACGAACTCACAATCAAAGCATCCCCGACAGATGGCCACCCAGCCTCTGTTTAAAGACCTCTAAGGAAGGAGACTCCACTACATTCCGAGGAAGAAGTGTGTTCCACTGTCAAATAGTTCTTACTGTCAGGAAGTTCCTCCTAATCTTGAGCTGGAATCTCTTTTCCTGTAGCTTGCATCCATTGTTCTGTGTTCTAGTCTCTGGAGCAGCAGAAAAAAAGCTTGCTCCCTCCTCAACGTGACACCCCTTCAAATACTTAAACAGGGCTATCATATCACCTCTTAACCATTTCTTCTCCAGGCTAAACGTAATCAGCTCTCTAGGTTGCTCCTCATAGGGCATGGTTTCCAGACCTTTCACCATTTTGGTCACCCTCCTCTGGACCCTCTCCAGCTTCTCAACATCCTTTTTGAATTGTGGTGCCCAGAACTAGACACAATATTCTAGGTGGGGCCTAACCAAAGCAAAATAGAGTGGCACTATTACTTCCCTTGATCTAGGCACTATATTTCTATTGCTGCAGCCTAAAATTGCATTAGCCTTTTTAGCTGCTGCATCACACTGTTGACTCATGTTCAACTTGTGATCTACTACTACTAATAATATGTTTTATTTGTATACCGCTTTTCCTATGATCAAAGCGGTTTACAGCATACATATGCATATACAACAAAGCAAGTAACAAAAAAACAAACAAAACAAAACAAAAAAAACTCTGCTTCTCTCCCCTCAAGATGGAGGTCAGGGGAGGGCTCTTCTTCTACTACATGAATGTTGCAAACATACTAGGATTCCTAGATCCCTTTCACACATAGGAATTTATCACATGGGGCAACTGGAAGTATAAATACTGATTAATCCATCAGTGTAGTGCATTCATGATTAACATATTCACACAACATCACATTCAAAGCATGATTATCCCAGGATCATCCTGTGATAATCGCACAACTGTGCTAATGGTTTTCACATGTGCAAGCTATGTATTTGTTTGAATTTCTCTTTGTTTCCCCCCTTTTCCATTTCTTATACATATTCCGTTTAAAACTTAGCTCAGTTGAAAGTTCCTTAGTCATCCATCCTGGTTTCTTGAGACACCCCCCATTTTTGTGAATCTTACTCATTCGGGGCATATATAGAAATGCTATTTCAAACATGTCTCACAGTTCTATGATTTTTGCACATCTGTTAGGCTGGAAGCCCTCTCTTGGGCTGGAAATCAAATTGGCAGTAGCACTTATTTCCTGTGCCTTCATTTATACAACCAACCTTTTTTATATTTCAGAAAAAGGAGTGCAAATATACACATAAGCAAACAGAAAAAAACACCGTGCTGTAAAGTATGTAAAGGAAAATTGGTGTTCTTTGCTGGTTTTCTGTAGGCTTGCATAATGCATTCTTAACAAAATGAGTAACAAGCAACTGATGGAGTAATTACATGTTATGAATGAAAACTGCTCCAAAAATCTCAGAGCATATTTCCACCAGTGCTGGGAAACATGAAGGTCTGAACAAACTGTGAAATTGATGGAGACATCTAATTCCTTCCAAATGTTTGGTGTTGCATTCTGCACCTTCCTATGGGCCCAGATTATATTTATTAGTGCTTTTCTCTTTGTTAAAACCCCCCAGCAATAACAAACTATTCCCAAAAATTTATTAAATCATTTATCAGTTAAACCAGGGGCATCACTAAGATGGTGCAGTTGGCATCTTCAGAGAAGATGCCAGCCACAGATGCTGGTGAAACATCAGGAAGAAACCCTTCTAGAACATGGCCACAGAGCCCGAAAAGCCCACAAAAAAACCTAATTTTTTCTTGTTTTTAAATTTTCTTTTAAAACATCAAATCTTATCAAATTTGAAAATACCTGCAAATACATTTAGGCTGTGCGTATGAAACTGTAATTTAAAGGCATAATTTTAATTTTGCTAGTTGTTTTATGTCACAGCTATTGCTGTTACATTCAGTGATAATACGGGGATTACAATTTATGAGTAACAGTACAGAAAACATTACTAAGAATTCTGCATGATGGGGTATGGGAGGCAGTCAGTGGGGTGTGTGTGATGCCATGAGTTACCACACCGGGTGAGTTAAAGCCAAACAAATTAAAACAATTTAAAATCATGCCAATACTGATCTGGATGAGCCAGCATTGAGTGCTGTTTGCAGTACTGGACTCGAAATGGGAGACCTAGGTCCAAATCGCTTGATCACAGAATTTACAATTATTTCTCTCGCCTTCCTTTCTTTTCCTATTCCTTTTCCTTTCATATTCCTCTCTGCACAATCCCTTTCCTTCTATTTGCTCTCTCAACTCATCTCATAATGTACACTTTCCTTGCTTCTTGTACTCAACCATTCATACCACCTTCTCTCCTTACCTTTGTGTTCCGCATCTTATGCTTTCTCAGTGCCCCCTCCTTTGCTTCTTCTGTTCATACCATTCATTCTCCCTTCTTTACCTCACCTTGCACAGCACCATTGCCTTGTTTCTTGTGCTTCATGACATACATTGCTCATGGTCCCTTCCTTCTGATCCCTCTTTCATCACACTTGGTGCCCTCACAATGCATCCCTCCATTTGAATGGCTCTCTTCCCCTTCCTGTGCAACTGAAGGGCAGGAGTGGTCTTGATTCTCACAGAGCAATTTCACAGAAGAATGCCTCCACATTTCCGGAGCATCTCGGCACTTATGAGTCTAGAGAACTGCGGCTGGCATCCTGGCACAATATCAAAAGCTCAGTGTACAACATCTGGACTGCTGGTGCTTCATGTCTGTGGTCATGAATGACTAAACATGATCCTCAAAATCTACTTTCAAAGCCTGGCAGCACTCTAACTGAAACATTTGTGAGGGGATGGCGATGAGAACACTGGAGAATAACAGCCGAAACACACTCCCGGTCACGGGATGCCTTGGGGAAAGCAATTGTGACAAGACCCCAAGGAATCACCCCAGCTGCCTGTTCGCAAGGCATCCCTTGATGGAGAGGGTGCTGCGGATGGCATTCTTCAGTGCTTTGATCTCCAGTGCCTCCCAAACACTTTGGTTGGGACATTGCCAGGCTGCGAAGGTAGGTTTGGGATGGCACCATCAGTCATAGCTACAATCATAGAGCTCTGCCATTTAAGATGACAGCATCTAGGTCTAGGATCTGAGACTTTCTTTAAAAAAACAACAAACTAAACCTTGGAATCTGGGCAAAATGGTGGTCTAAATAGGCACCAGATGGCTGTCTCTAGGTATATTTTGTCGAGACTGAGAGAAGTAATAGTGCCACTCTATTCTGCTTTGGTCAGACTTCATCTGGAATATTCTGGGCATCACAATTTTAGAAGGATGAAGATAAACTGTAGAGTGTCCAGAGGAGGGTGGCCAAAATGCTGAAAGGTTTGGAAACCAGGCCCTATGAAGAGTAGATTAAGGAACTGGGTATATTTTGCCTCGAGAAGAGAAAGTTAAGAGGTGACATGATATTTAAATATTTGAACGGATGTCATACTAAGGATGAAGCAAGCTTGTTTTTCTGATGCTACAGGAACTAGGACATGGAGTAATAGATTCAAGCTGCAGGAAAGAGGTTCCACCTAAACTTTAGGAAGAACTTCCTGACAGTAAGAGCTGTTCAACAGTGGAACACACTCCCTCGAAGTGTGGTGGAGACTCCTTCTTTGGAGGTTTTAAAACATAGGCTGGATGGCCATCTGTCTGGAGGGCTTTGATTGTACTGTATATATACCTGCACAGCATTCAAAAGCATACACACAGCCTAAAATTACAGGCTCTTCCTGTAATTGAACCATTTTTATTTGAGTCTTGGACCTAGTTCTTTTTTTTTTTATTGTTTCAAAAGCATCACAGGATTGAAGGAAATGGGCCAACAGAGCAGGCTTTCATTAATAATGGATGGATTCAGCGAACATTGTGCAGAACAGATAATAAAAATGGACACTGCAAGGATGTCTTGCAAACTCTCTGCTTTCTTTAGATGGGACAGGGAAGGGTGCCCTTTTGAAACCTGAATACCTACTGTCAGTGAGCCTGGGTTCTCATGATTTACATGGACCAATGGTCTGACTTGATAAGAGTTGCTAGGTCAAGCACATCCCAGCCCCAGTGATTTCATGGCCAAACTCTGAGACCTAGAGGTGATATCTGGAAAGGGGTCAGGGCTTGGCAATGCCATTTGATATATCCAGTTGCCAGGTGAGGACTATCCGAGACACTGAAATTTCAGGTCCCAAAGTCTCAAAGCATAAACCTTTATGCTGTCATTGGGTGAGTCTGGTGATGAGAAAGCCCCAGTAATGTCATTAAATGTAATACATAAATCGCCAACCATAGTTGCACAAAGTATACCATGGGATGGAATGGACCTGGTGATGAGGAAGCCCCAGTAATGTCATTAAGCACAATATGTTACTAGCCAACTATAGTTGCACAAAGTATGCCATTAAAATATTAAAAAGCCTAACAAATGAAGATTACACACTTCCACACTTTTCAAGGCAGTGTTCTTGCCTGGAGATTTTTCCTCTTCACCCTGATGACTGGAGGAGGACTGGCAACTGACATGGCATAAGTCAGTTTCCGATGGCCTCAGACAGTAAGATATACAGATGAGCCGTGCAGAAGGAATATGAGAGGAAAGGTGATAAAAAGGGAGAATGGCCAGAAGGGAAAAAACTGAAGGGAAAAGGAAAAGAAAGAACCTTAAAGCTTGAAAAGAAAGGGACTTTAAAAAAGGAAAAGAAACAATAGCATTGGCCAAAGTTATGAAATACTACAGTTGGTTGGAAAAGCATCAGATAATCTAGCCCAAAATACATGGTAGTTGTGAATAACAGGTGAGCCATAAAGAAGGCAGGTAGCAGTTAAATGAAAGAATGCACAAAAACAGGTTCTTGTTGCACCTGAACAGCAAACATGGTGGGTTTCTCTTTCCTCTCCCCTTCTTTTCATTATAAAACAGTTTACAGGGCTTACATTAGCTTTTTCTCATATTACAGTCGTCCCCTCCCATTCGCAGACTTGGGATTCGCGAATTTGCTTATTTGCGACCTCAGCATGAGCCCCAGCCACTGCTCCTCCTTCTGTCCTCGGGACCGCTGGCTGCAGCTGTTCCAGGCATTGGAGAAGGAGGTGGTGGGCAGGGCTTGCGCTATTCGCGAATTATCCATATTCGCAGGGGTCTTGTTCCTCTAACCCCCGCGAATATGGAGGGATGACTGTACAGTCGGCTTTTTTTATACACAGATTCAAGCATCCATAGTTTGAAAATGTCCAAAATAAGTATAAATTTCAAATATCAAACCTTGATATTCCATTCTTTATAAGGGACACCACTTTGCTATGTCCTTATATTTAACGGGACTTGAGCATCCATGGATTTTTCCCCCCACAGAGGATCTTGGAACCAAACTCTAGCGTATAACAAGGGTCCACTGTATATACAAAAGCAGTTTCTACTTGAGGTCTAGCAATTCAGAAAGCAAAAAGTTGAGTAATTCTGTGTCTTTTCGTATGTGTTTTACCCAATACATTTATTTTTTCAAGTACTATATTAAAGTGGTGGGAGGGTGTGTCACTGTGGATAAGGCCTAAAGAGCCCCTTTGGAGCAGCCTGCCACCACCCCTTTCAGCGCTGGATTGGGACTGTGGCAACTACATTCTGTGGTCCCAATCTAGCCTTTCCCCAACACTAAAAGGAACAGCAAAATGCCACTCCTTTTTGCACTAGACAAAGGGCACTTTTGCCACTGTGGCGGCACTTTCTAGCGCTACTTTTGGCACTGCATCGTCTGGCCAAACGAGTGCTGTGACGCTGCCCACCATGCGGTCGGGCGCATGGCATGACAGCGGTGTCAGGGCAGCATTGAGGCGTGCATCGTGCGGACCCCACAACCCCACTCTGCCCCGAGGCTGGAGTATAATGCTGGTCTGTACAGCCTCTCACTCATTTATTTGTAGCATAGTAGCATTTCTAGAATACTTATACATTTGTTGGTCCTTAAAGAGCTACGTAATTCAATTTGCAACACTGGGAGCAAATGGAGCACAAAGTCTGGCGGAGGGCAGGAGAAGAAGGAGAGGGAAACAGGGGCATTTTAGAAGCAATTGAAAAGGCGGAAGGGCAGAGGATTAATTGGGATTGTCCCTACCAAATGAAAAGTTTAAAAAGCTTTGAACTCTGAACTCAGTACATACACATTTAGGGTTTGGGCCTGAGAGACTTCAAGGCGGGGTATAGACCGCCAAATAGTACGTATACAATACGTACTAGGGTTAGGAAGGGGCGGTGCTTCCGCACCCCCCTAACCCTAGTACGTATTGAATACGTACAAGATGGCGGTGCCCTGCTCATACGGGCGCCGCCATCTTTACGTATCGGACGCTGAGCGTCCATACGTGTCGCAGCCTTTATGACGTAGCGAGTGCGCCCCTGGCGCCTCGCTACGTCACAAACGCGACTCAAAAAGAAGCTCCATTTTGGAGCTTCTTTTTCAGTCTGCGCGGGAGCCGCGCCGTCTGAAGGCTCCGGCTCCCCCGCGGACCTACTGGCGGCGGCGGCGGTCTGTACCCCGCCAATGTTTAAAATAGTCATGAAATCACTGGTTGACCTCAGGAAAAATTCTTACAATATTTGTCTGGATGCAGGAATGTTGGCTTGATGTCACCTGGTTGTTGTTATAAAATAAGGGGATGAACACTACAAAGTTATAAATGCATTTGCATCGTATAAAAAAAAAGAGAGAGAGAGAGATGGTTCACATATGTGTGTGAAAAGAAGGAAGGGAAGGGGAAAAGGAATGCAGCATCACCTTTAAGACTACTGGTTTTTTATTTTTGCATGAGCTTTCATAGATATAAACCCACTTCTTGGATTCTTTATAGAATGACAAAAATGCTCATGTAAAGGCACAGTTCTGGGAGTGGGATGGGACGTAATAGGATCCAGAAGGATGCAATCATGGCCCTGTCCTAGGTTTTCAAAGGGCTGCGTATGGTATGAAGGAGTCTTTTGTTTGCAGTTGGATTTCTATGAATATAAGAAACACCCCACTGAAGCAGAGCAGCATTGTGTTCCAGTAGGGCCAGCCATATGCTTCCATAAAGCCCATGACAAGCCAAGAAATAAATTGTTTTTATTTATGTGTTTCCAACTCATTTTCAGTGGCAGGCTGCCCCTGACCCAGAAGGTTCCATCTCAGCAAAATTGAAAGATGTGTCCCGCATGAATTTGTCTAATACTGGGGAGAACGTAATCCCATAAGAGCCTGGATGATGCATGTATAGCTGGATAACCATAGGTATGGCTATCTAAAACTTAAGCAAATGTCACCATTATGGAAATGATGGCAGCCAGGTAAAGATCCTTGTATGGACGAGACAGTGATGTTTATCACACTATGCTCTTAAGAGGTACATTCCAGTGTGACTCCTCTAGCTGCCTCCTGTTGCATGCTGGGATTGGCAGTTTTAAGGAGGGTATTTAGAATTCTCAGGCAGAGAAGTCAGCTCCTTAAAACGCAATCCCAGCATGCAACAGGAGGCTGCAGAGGAGTCACACTGGAATAGTACCTCTTTAAGAGCATAGTGTGATAAACTCAGTGAGGAATCATGGTCTAAATGGAGATGCTAAAAATTTGTAGCATATAAATGCAAATATAAACTGAGTCAGAGTGGTGTTTATGTGTGAGAGAGACCGGGACTACCCAAGGAACTATATAGAATCCTGGGACCTGTAGTTAAGAGAGGCACTAGAGCTCTCTGGCTGAGAAATCCAGTTACACCTCTCTATACTGTAAATCCCAGAATTCCATCAGATGGAACCATGGCTGTTAAAGTGGAATCATAATGTTATAATTGTATGGTGTGAAAGGTAGGCAACCTGGTACAGTCCGCCCTCCAAATCCACAATATTTTAATTGATAGATTCAAGCACCCAGGAATTGAAAATATTCCAATAAATATATAAATCCTGAAGAGCAAATCTTGATTTTGCCATTTTGTATAAGAGACACTATTTTACTATTTACTGCGACTTGAGCATCCATGGATTTTGGTATCTGCAGGGAGTCCTGGAACCAAACCCCAGCAGCCCATTGTATTCTACAGATGTTTTGAACTGCACCTTCTATACTTCCTGACCTTTGGTCATACTAACTGTGGATTATGGGAATTTAAATTAAGAAATTTAGGGAGGGGGTCCTGGGTTACCAACCCCTGGCCTAGATCAACTTTGAATGTGGCAATGGTTCATACTTTTTTGGCTAGGCAGGGGGATTAAATGGAGTGGAGTAAGGAGTGTCACCTTGAGCATGAACCAAGCGCCTCGTAGTCATCCTGGCTTTGGCCTGGTGCACAAATAACTATGGGGAGCTAAAACAGGTTCCCTGCCAATGGAGCATGTTGCATGTTACTGCTCTAACGTGAGCCTGGAAGCACGTGGCTTTTTGGCAACAGTCATGTCACAGTGTGTACTTTATGAACTGGGCATATGACATATCCTATAGTGAAGCTAAGCATGAAAAAACAAGAGCACTCTGACTGGGTATGAAGCTGTTTCTCCGATGTTGTGTAAGGAGGAATAAGAATAGGCTTAATGTGATTCAAATGGTTATTCTACCCCCCCCCCCAAAAAAAAAGCCAACTGCTGACTGAATAGAGTTATTGTGACTGGTTATTCAGAATGTAGCTGCTGGGTTTGGCTGAATCCCCAATCCCATAGGCATTTTATCAGTCAAAAACGTGAGATGTTTCCAAATGTTTGGGATTTTTGAGGAGGAGCTGCCACCCCCAGTTTCTGGAAACTTGAATATCCTTTCACAGATTTGCATTCAGCAGGATGGAGATGTTTGTGGATCTTTTGCCTAGTTGGAACTAGTGATGTATATTAGTCCCTCTCAGGTGACATTTCAGACTCAGAGTGAATTGTGGGTGTTGTAAAAATGTAATGTGGAAAACAGCCTTTAACCTTCAGGGCAGTGAAGAGAGGAACAACTGTTTTCCATCTTCTTTAGGGTAGACTCTCTGCTATTAGTAGGCTGTTAAAATCCCCCCTTCCCTTGAACTTTTCTTCTAGGTCATATACAACGGTACATTGTTAGAGGTATAGAGGAATTTACACAACAGTTGTCGAGAAAGGCTTTGAGTCTTCAAAGGCTCTAGTTTCCCAGGGGCAAGTTATTCTACACATGTTGCCTACCCTTATAGATCTACTGGATTATTTATGGCAAAATTACATTTGAGCATGAAGGGCCACATTCTGTTTAAGGTTATTTCCCTTCTTTTTTAAACACCACCTTCCATTAGTATTCACTGAAAGGTAACTAATATGAGAAATAAATATGCCATTTTTGTCAGCTCATCATCACATTTATCTACATACTAGCCTATCCCATAATGTACATAATATACTTGGTTTCATTCATCTCAGAAGAAGCAAACAGCACGAATCTCAGGTAGTGCTTGCCCAAGATATTCTGTTGCCTGAGACAGAGCAATAAATGGCATTTTCTCCACCACTCAAGACAAGATGCCAGCCTTACTTTTGGTGCAAGGGGCAGAAAATCCCATAACCATCTCTTCTTGCCCTCAGGCAATAAAAGTAATTCAAAAATAACAATTTGCTGCCTTTTCATGACACCTAAATCTGCCGCATCATGGGATGATCACCTCCCTAAGGGAAGGCTACCCCATTTAGGAATGATCTTGCTCCTTCTCAAATAATCCGAGCACTTATCACACTAAGCTCTTCTTCCACTAAAATAGCATTATTTCTAAAACACTGTGGAATCAGGATTCATGTCTTTTCTGTTGCACCTTTCTAGGTTTACAACCGTTGTTTGTTTTAAAAGCTTGTTACACACAATAGTTGGGACAGCCCACTCACTACCTCCTCTATAACATTATTCCTACTCCTTTTGCTGGGTAGCCATCTGTCAGGGATGCTTTGATTGAGATTTCCTGCATGGCAGGGGCTGGACTGGATGGCCCTTGCGGTCTCTTCTATGATTCTATAATTCTTAGTTTGGCTCACAGACACACAGATGCGCATGCACACACACACAGATGCCCTCCCCACCCCAGAAATATAAATTACAACAGTTTCACACTCTTTTCCTTTTGTGTGTGTGTGTCTGTGTGTGTGGGATGACGTCCATACGATGCACACCCTGACTCTGCCCCCAGGCTGGTGTGATGCCATGTGCTGCACCACATGGTGTGCAGTGTCATGGCGCTCCTCTACCGCTGCATCAAGATGACACAGTGCCAAAAGAGTGCCGAAAAGCTACGGTGCTGGCAGCTACAATGCCCTTTCCATGGCACAGAAAGGATCTGCTTTTTACAGCTCATTTTTGCTCTGCGGAAAGGTGAGATCGGGGCTGCAGCATGCGGTTGCTACGGCCCTGATCTGGCGCTAAAAGGGCTGCTGCAGGTGGTCTGTAGAGCCCCAAACTTCTCAGAGCTGCACACATAATGGCTGTCATGCAGATGTATTATTGCAAAAGTGAAACCTGGAGAGGGCTCCTGTACTTTTAACAGCTCTGGAGAAACAGGAATTTTGACAGGTGCTGATTATTACCTTGTTGTGTAACAAGCCACACCTGCTGAACTTCCCTCTTCTGTACCACCATTAAAGGTACATGAACCCTCGAAGATTGTTTTAAATTCTGTCTCCAGTGTAGATGAGTCTAGCTCAAAAGATGAAGTTTCCTGGGCCATAAAGATTATGAGATTATCTGCTGATTAAACGTGGGGCACAATTAAATGGAAAGTTCTTCCATACAAGCTTCATTTAAATGAATGGGAGCTTCAAAAGAGTCCTGTGGTTTTACCAGTTATTCCATGGATAGATCTCTCTCTCTTTCGCTGCAACTTCTAACGGTACTCCAAACACGTTCATTCTATCTGGCAGCCTCATTTTGCCAAACTGACATTTAGGTGAAGAAAAGGTCTAAATGTTAAGACTGTTTTAAGAGCAGTAACACCATGAAAAGCCTGGGAATTCTAATGGGAGGCTGGCATCCCAATGAGATGCCAAACAAAAATTCATTTAACACTACACAGAGTGATAGCTTTTTAATTTCCTGGCTTGGTTGTTTTGTATCACACAGCATGAACTTCCCCCAAAAAAGCTTACTTTGCTCCCTTTTAAAGCTTAAATTACTTTGCAAAGTCAGTTCCAGGCCCCTCTGAAACACACCTCCCACCCTGAGAAAAGACTTGTGAACATAATTAAGTGAAGACACACAGCTGTTGGCAGCTGGAGGCATTTGTGCTATTAGCTCATTATTGAAATCTAAACTTTGAAGAGGCTGAAAGTTCCCTTAGCGAGTAACCGAAATAAATCAGAGATTCCGGCTTGTTTTGAAAGAGCTCTATACTGCTGTGGTAAGTAACACATTCCATGGAGGTTTCTAAGCTTCAGAAGAACAGGCACAGAGTGGTTGTTAGACCACACAAGGGCCTTTACTCCAAACTACCTTCTTGCGTACACCTACCCACAACTAGGAAAGTTCCTTGGTTAGAAATACTCCTAGTATTCTGGGAGTTATGGTTCATCTTAGGAAGAGAAGGAGAAGGAGGACCCTTTCCCCAATACAGCAGGGCATTTTGAAGGAAATAAATACAAATTTCCATTCAAAGAGAGATTCCCTTGTAAGTTCAAAATACTGAACTATACCACACCGTGATCTGTTTGGCTGCTTCTGTTTGGTATTCCACTACAATGCCTCTCCTTCAACAGATTCTATTAAATGAAATCTCCTTGGAAGCCAAGATGATAACACTTGGCAATAGCATTTACATTTCTATACCACTGATAGTGAACTCAGCACTCCCTAAGCGATTTACAATCTTTAAGCCAATTGCCCCAACAAGCTGGGTATTCATTTTACTGACCTACAAAAGGATGGAAGTCTGAGTCAACCTTGGACTCCTGGGATTACACTCACAACGTTGTCGCTGCACCACCAAGACTCCTCCACTGCACCACCAGAGCATACTGAGGCTGACATATTATGACCACATCATAAGAAAGAATGACATACTGTGATCAAAAAGACTTGGAAAGATGGAGGAGGACCAAACACCAGATAGATTGACTCAGCCAGAGAAGTCATGGGTATGAATCAACAGGACTTGAGCAGAGCACAGGAGTGGTGGTGGTGTCTTGGAGATGTCTCATCCATGGGGTCACCATGGGTTGGGGCCAACTCAAGGGCAGTTAAGAACAAGATAATTGATGCGTCTCCATAACCTTATGTGGCTTCATCTCACTTAAGAAACCATGGGCAAGATTCTGCATGGGATAGAGATCTACATTGTTATAGCTGTGTTCTGCCTCCTGCAATAACCCCTAAATCCCACCTTAAAAGCTAGGCAGCTGGACCAAGTGAAGGAGTTCTGCTGTGCTGAAAGATGATGCATTCAGCTCCCTCCCATTGGAGCCTGGATGTGAAGTCCTGTCACAGCTCCTCATTGCACTGTGGCTTGCTGGTGGGAAGAGGCTGGATATAGCATCCATCAACACCACTCCTTTGCTTGATATGGCTGCCTGGCTTTTAGGGTGAGTTTTAGGGGCATTTGTGGTTGTGGCAATGGTTAAATATGAACACGAAACAGTTATGGTCATAAATTTAGTTTATGACCTCATAACTACTTAATAGGATTCCAGCCAGTATTTTTAATGTCACATGTAGTTTAGCCCTAACAGAAATTAAGCAAATAGCATGGCATTTTTTGCCACTATTCTGTACCCACCAGCATTCAGAAATAAAAGACATTTTCTGGTTCAGAGATGAACCCATGGGTTCAATTTTTGGGTTTGGTCTTGTTCCATACTAGAGATGTATGTGGTCCTGTAAATGGGCCACAATGTGCAGTGATGAAGTCAGGTAGGTTTAGACTCGACTTGCAGACTTGTATGCATACCTGCCAATTGAGAAATAAATCCCAAAGAGTTCATTTGACTCTAGTCCCAGTAAATGGGCATAGGGTTGCAGCCTCAATGATCATACCACTCCCTTCTTTTTTAGATGGCAATGCATGATACTTCACTCACTTTGAGAAGTGGTACTTGGTTTGTTTCAGGATCCAGCATGGTGTAGTGGTTTCAGTGTTGGACTATGACTCTGGAGAGCAGGGTTTGGCTCCCTATTCAGTCCAGCTGGCTGGCCGTGGGTAAGTCACACTCTCTCAGTGTCAGGGGAAGGCAATGACAAACCTACCCTGAACAAATCTTGCCAAGAAAACCCCATGATAGGCTCACTTAGGGTCACCATAAGTCATAAATCACTTGAAAATATACAACAACAACAACAACAACAACAACCATATGCATCCTCCTCTATTTTCTGCTGAGTATTCCTATCCCAAAACACCTGCCCTGATGGAGTCACTGAGAATATGGCAGGTTTGATTACTTTGTAAATTTGCCCTGATTGCTATATCTGGTTGGATTGGACACTGAATGCATGTTAATATAACACTTCCAGAGCAATGGGATCTTTTTTAGCAATAGCGACTCTCCATTCCTTTTTGGAAGAAGCACATTAATCCACCACCAACCTTCCTGTGTGCTGTGGAGTATCCACCTGCTACAACCAGTGAAGGGGAAAGACAATGGACCATCACAGCCAAACCTGCCAGCTGTCAGGGAGAAGATCTTGCCATTCCTTTAAGTTCCAAAGCAGTGAGTGAGAGGATGCAGCTGCCACTGTGCCTCCTACCCTGTTCTTCCTGGGGTCCCTTTGCTCATCTTCTCACATCATCTGCCATAGCAACACGACCTTAGTTTTGCTCCAGAGCAGGTGTGCAAAAGGGGTAGTGACAAAGTGGGAACTAAAGCAGCTACACTGATACTTTTGAAGCCTTAGAGCCAGGATCAGCTGATTGACCATCTGCAAGCTCCAATATAGCATTAAGACAAGTAGTGCACCAGAAATACTCTGGTTTGGCAACACTTTAAATGCCATGGCTCTATGCTATAGAATTCTGGGAGTTGTAGATTGTTCTGGTATGAGAGCAAAGCCATGGCAGTTAAAGTGATGCCAAGCCTGATTATTTCTGCAGCCAAGGAGACCTACTAGTCCTGATTAATATCTCACCGCCTGTCCTAAGGTGGGTGGGTACTATGAAAATTGCATACAGTGGCTCATGAACAAGATCAAGATCCTTGGGAATTTAGGTCACAAAGACACTTTATGGCTGGCTTTGGATTTATCTCTGTAATGCCAAAGGTCCTCAAATTATGGCTGGCCCTACCTTTAGGCAAAGTCAGGGAGGTGCCTTAGAGACAGAGTCTGGGTTAAAGAAACTGCAGCAACGTATCTATTATTATTATTATTATTATTATTATTATTATTATTATTATTATTATTAATATTATTATTGCTTAATATTCTGTTATTACTCTAAGGGATGGGGAAAAGAGCTTGTGGAGTTTTCTGCCTTGTTTGTCAGAATAACTTGGCTGGTCTTGGCTACTATGCACCTTGATAAGGATGTGTGGGTGCCATTTGGTTTAGTAAAATGTATTTGTCTGGTTTGTCTATAGTTTGCCCAGTGGTATTTCAGCATAAACACTCTGCCACTAGGCTGCCCTATGTGACTTGTGATCATTTCAAAGCATGCTTTCAAAGATTACCTCCTCTCTCCCCTCCCCTCAGTAACTGTGGAATAGAATTGCACCCATAGGCTTTTGTGGCGGAAAACAACAGGTCATATCTACGGCAGCCAGGTCCAGACATCTGGCGTGTTGATATCTTTGCCATGCCAAAGGATGGGTGGCTTCTGGCATCCTTCCTGGCATAGAATTTGATTACTCTGCAGTCCATTTTCCTATCACATTGTGTAGCTGTGGTATTTTCCAACACAGTCCTTTAAAACATACCCATAATTTGGAATTCTGTCCTGTGTGTTGTTGCTTAAAATCTTTGTTTTCTGATGTCTCTCCTTCCCGTCTTACAACTGGAAGACTTCTTACAAAAAATTGCACCATGTCATAAGAATATTAATGTATGAGTAGGCACATGCTTTGAGATGCTCTGGAGAGGCCCTTTTCTCAATCTAACCACCATCTCAAGCATAGTTGATGAGGATGCAAGAGAGGGCCTTTTCAGGCTGGCCCTAAATCCTGGAAAGCCCTTTCCAGGGTGGCCAGAACCTTATCTATTGAGACAGGCTTTAAGAAGGTCTAGAGGATGCTATATGGTTTTAACTGAACTGTTTTAAAGAATTTTTTAATCTTTTTAATTACATTTTATTTTAGCTTGAGGTGCAAATTGTTTTAATACTGTAAATAGTTCAATTCTACAAAATATTCACTTTTTGCATGTTTTTAATTGTTCTTTTAAGCTGTGAGCTGCTTTCAGTCCCAATTTTGGGGGGAAATTGGGATAGAAAGAAGGAGGAGGAGGAGGACGAAGAAGAAGAAGAAGACAATGAATGTTGTAATATGTAACATTGTAATAATTTAATTCCGTTTTAATTAATGCACCTCTTTTCTACATCTTAATTATATTGTTCTTTTAATATTGTGAAGCCGCTTGCTCCTCAAGCAGAACAAGAATATCGTTGGCATGTTAATCTATTTTCCTCTCCCTGCCAAGTGTAAATGTCATTTGATTCCTTGGAGTTTCTTAGCCACTAATCCATTGTGGAGGGATGTTTTTTGTAGACTTCCTGTCCACCTTCCAGTTAACGTCAGCATTGCAAAGAACCATGCTATTTTAATCTCAGGAATTTGTTCAGGATTTCACTTTTTATTTTGAATGCGCTAACCTTTCCCATCACAATGAACCTTACAGACAAAACGTACAGGCATGGTGTTCTTTATCGAAACCTATTCAACTTGAGCCTGCATGGAAAAATGAAGAGTGTTTAAAAATACCAAACACAATGGTTAAAGATGCCTGACCGCTGGGAGAATTGAAATCTTTTACTTGCATACGATACTCCCATACAAATATGCACAATAGAGAAAGTTGTTCTTTCATCAGGGAAATATTCTGGGTAACCAGTACATGTACTGAAACAAACTGTCACTTTTTTTTCCAATTAGCTTATATGTGGACTGCTGTTCAGATATACTGTACGGTCAGCACTGATTTTATATAAGAGGTATGATGCACTCAGTCATTGTGCTGAAAATCCATATAGCTATTTGAAATCTACACAGAATTGTCCTGACAGGTGGGAAATAGTTATTTCACTTATTCACATGAAACTGAAGAAGGAGAAAGACAAGGGGCCCGTACAGACAGGCCAAAATAAAGCTGTTTTAGGTCACTTTGGAGATATACTGTTTAAATGATGCATGCAACCTAAGAGTCCGGAAGCCATGCCAAAGCCATGCGCCAGTCCTATGGACTGGACTGTGGCTATGGTGCGGCTTCCGGACTCTTAGGACACATGCATCATTTAAACAGCATACCTCCAAAGTGACCTGAAGCAGCTTTATTTTGGCCTGTCTGTACAGGGCCAAGAAACCTTATTGTATTGTAGAGAAGTGGTTAAAGCTCATGTTAATCATTGATTAATTAACTTCATAGCCACAGGGAAGTCAACCTCATTCAACCCTGTTTTTGCCCACAAAGAATCCAGGGGTTCATGCACACTATAGACTGATAATGCTATTATTCACCTTAACTGTCTTGATTCCGCCTTATGAAATCTTGGGATTAGTAGTTTAGAGAGAGGCATTTAGAGCACTCTGATGCCTCACTAAACTGCAAACCCTAGGATGCCAAAGGATGGAACCATGGCAGATAAAGTGGAATAATAGTGCTAACCAGTATAAAATATAATAAATAAAATGATAATTAAGTAATAATTGTACAGTACAATTATTAAAACAGGATTCAAAGAACAAACATCAGAGTCCAACTCCACCAGCTATCATCAGTTGTCACCAGCCAGTTGAGAATGCATTTTGCACATAATATAACAGAATTTTGCTACCTTAAGTACATCATTTGGGTCCTGAATGTCTAACAGATATTGTAAATAAATGGTATCAGTATGTCCAGGATATTTGATTAAAAGAAAGGTAATCAGCTTGTGGCAAATGTCCTTATAGAATTGACAGTACAAAAGAACATGAGCTGTAGATTCTGTAACACCAGCATCACAAGAGCAAAACCAAGATTCATAGGGTATTTTCCTGTATTTCCCTTCTAATACTGCTGTTGGAAGAACATTAAATCAAGCTAGTGATAAGGCTCTTCTAAATTTGGGTACTGTAACATAATCTAGAATCTAGTCTAGAATCCTTTGCTTTACAACCAATTTTGCTGGATCTAAACCCATCTTTAGAGAGATACCATTCTAAAGATGGGTTTAGATCACGCAAAGCTGGTTGTAAAGCAAAGGATTCTAGACATTGAAGGTTAGACTGAAATTGCTGCTTTTCGTAGTCATATAGTGGTAAATAATCAAATGTCGGCTTCACACCCAGCTTCATATCTTTATAATGTTACTCTCAAATGATGTGGCCTAAGCAGCAGACTCTCTCTGCCATCTGTCAGGGATGCTTTGACTGTGATTTCCTGCATGGCAGAGGGTTGGGCTGGATGGTCCTTGTGGTCTCTTCCAACTCTATGATTCTAGGATTTTATGATTGTCTATTTGTCTTTCTGTCATAGAATCATAGCGGTGGAAGGGGCCTCATGGGCCATTAAATTCAACACCTTTCTCATTTGATGAACTCCAGTTAAAGCATCTCCAGTGGATAGCTGTCCAGCCTCTTTTTGAAGATGTCCAGAGAAGGAGACATCTCCACCCCTGGGCAATTCATTCTGTTTAGCAAACTACTCTTACTGTCAAGACATTCCTTCTAATGTTCAGTCAAAATCTACTCTCCTGTAACTTCAAACCATTAGACCTAGTTCTACCTTCTGGGGCAGTTGAGAACAAACATTTCCCCTCCTCTCTGCCACAGTCCTTGAGGTATTTAAAGAGTAGAATCACGTCACTCCTCAGTTTTCTCTTCACCAAGATTAACATACCCAGCTCCTTCAATCTTTCCATATATGTTTTGTTCTCCATACCTCTTCTCATTCTTGCTGCCCTGCTCTGAAAAATGATGCACCCAGAAATAAATGCAGTATTTAAGATGAGGCCTGACCAGTGCAGAATATAGTGAGACTATTACTTCTGTTGACTTGGAAACTATGCTTCTATTAGTGCCGGCTAAAATAGCATCCACCTTCTTTGCTGAAGCACCACACTGTTGACTCATGTTCAGTTTATGATCAACAATAATCCCACTGTCCTTTTCATATGGTCAGCCTACCAACTCTGAATAACCTTTCATGAATTTCAATATGCATACTTTAATCAACACAAGTTTGGTGCAAGGAAATCATTTGTTTTGACAGTCCCATAAGACTCCTTGTTCTTTTTTCCTTGTTGGGGATGAGCTAACAACACACAGACTCTGGAAAACTTCCTTGTGTGGACTGTAACCCCCAGCTAACAGAGCCACTGGTCATGCTGGTCTGGGGATTCTATGCAGTGCACTTCAAAAAGTCAATTTTCTCGAGTGCTCGCAATGTATACTTTACAAACTGATTTGCAGTTTATGAAAACATTCACATTTATGAGTGAACAATGATTTATAGGATAGTGTGCTAATCTGGATTAGTAGAGAAAATTCTCTGTAGTTTGCATACACAGAACTTCCCTTTTGTATATTATATTAAGACTGAGAGTGGTATGGCAAGTTTAGAGATAACTATGCTATTCAGATCAATAGTGAACACCTGTTTGTTGCACTCGGTTAACAATTTACATTACATGAATGAATGCTGTTTGCTTAGGGCAGTGGCTGTCAAACTTTCTACCTTGAGGGAATCATTTTCATATACTTCAAGATTGGGAATGGGGGGACATATAGTAGGTTATATGAGGTTTATATAGTCCAGTCCTACACAAATTGGTGCCTTTGGGGACTATGGTTCACATTACTTCGTAGGTGCTTGGATCTTGAGAGAGGTAGTCCAGCACACTTGGGGGAGACCAGAATGAGAAAGGTATACGTAGGCCAATGACCAGAATTCCTGGGCCTGCACATAGTCCCAATGCAACAGTCTTGTAGCTCCATATTGCAGAAGAAAACAAACAGCAGTTGCTCATCTGTAGTCCAGAGAACGTTATCCTCCATTACTGATGTCACCAGGTGTCCCAAACCAATGTTTGAAAACATTTTGGTTTAGTAATATCTACACTAGCTGTTTCTCACATACTTCCATTTTCTTTCTTGGACATGCTCCAGCCTAGCAACAGTTGACGTAGTAGGCATCTCACTTTGGCATCAGTTGGAACCCAACAAAGTCAGGGCATGTTGGCTATTAGCTGAACAGATATACAGATTATCTCCCCTGCCCCCTTTTCAGTGGACTAGACCTGCTAACTGTTGTTCTTTGTTGTTGTTGTAAAATACATTTCAAAAAATTATGTCTAATAATCAAACTAATCATATTTTTCCATGCTGTCCAAATCTAAAGAACTATGGTTTGCTTAACCTGTCACTCATGGGAATGACTCAAGATCAAACTGTGGTTTCAGATCATGACTTGTTCCTAGTAGAGCTTGGAAAAGTTATCCTTGGGAATTCTGGGAGTTGTGGTCCAAGAGAGTAACTTTTTAAAGCTCTGAGACTGAGATCATAGGCTTTCTCAAGATGTGTAGGATTTGGGCCTTGTTACCCTAAATGTAGTCTTTTGGGAGGGAAGCAGTCTGTTTTTAATTAGTTTGGGGAAACATTCGACTTGGCAAAGTGAGACAAATGACAGAGCTTTGCAGGATCCAGCACCAGCTATACCAGTAATAACTATGGAGATCCTAGGCATGTGAAACTATAGAAATGTTTATGGGAAGAAGTTTAAAGAGTACACACAGAGAGATAGACCATTGAACAACCAACATACAGAACTGACTGAATGTAGAAGGGGAATGAGATAGTGGACTTAAGAGGATTGAAAGAATTGGGTACAGTTACCTATCCTTGACTCAAGGTTCAACAGAAAGCAGGAAAGAAGAAAGGCTCAAGCCCAGAGGCTTAAGTCAACAGCTTCAGAAAACAGATGGAGCCGGACAAAGGAATTCAGCACAGGACCCCAATCCCTGAGAGTCCCATTGGAAACCAAAAGTTTGATTCTTCCAGGTGGAACCTGAGAAGATTTTAAAGTCAAACATCTTGTTTAGATATTCAGGAAATGGGGATGTTTGATTGTAATCAATGATGCTTTATAGATTTACAACACAGGGACAAGATCTAGAAAGTCCCTAGGAACAGGTGACAGGAAGAGTGTGTGTAGGGAAACATAAGAGATGAAAGGGGGATTCCAGTCTTGTTTGATCTGGCAGAACTCATCCTTTGCCTTGTCGGTGTCGATCTGAAATGTGTGTGTGGGAGGAAGTGTCGGTGCTCATCTATAGTAAGCTCCTTTGTCTCCCATCTTTCTGTATGGCCATGGATACATGCCCTCATATTACTTATTGCAGTGCCATAGATGCCATTGCAAAACACATCTGCAGGGATTTCAGAAAAATATTTTTCGCAAAGGGAGCATGAAAATCAACTGTGTAAGGGTCACAAAGCCCTTTCTACACCCTAGAAAACTATGTTGTAAAAAGGCTTAAATGCATACTTAAAAGTTTACCAAGAAAGAAAATCTCAGAAGAAGACAACAGTGGAATTTCCCATGTTTTCCTTCATGGCTGGTATTTGTCATCTGTTTGCAATGGCTTGGATGCATTTATATTTGGAGTAGACGTTGATATCAACTAACTTAAGTCCCATTAATTCCAGTGGGTCCACTGTAACCAACATATGGATCCAACTCAGTGGAATGTCTTAATTAAAAGCAGAGATTTGTATATTTTGTACCGAACTGTTGCACTGCATTCTAGTGATACTTTAGAAATACAAGGAAAAAAATATTCTCCATCTTAAAGCCCATTCATATCCTTGCATGACTTGGGCAGACTTTGTGGCTAAAAGGTGCAGCATGCAGGAAACTGAATAATGTTGTGGTGCACCTTGTGCAAAAAAGCGGCCTTGTAAAAATAGGGACTAGGCTAAAAATATCTCCCTAATTCATTTGGAAAAATACAGCTTTCACCAGAAGCATAAACAAGAGTGACTGTCACAACTGGCAGAAAGGTCTGTTGCAAAATAGACCTTAAAACCTTCTCAATCGACAAAAAAGTATTTTCATAGCAAACGGTTTAAGGATGAGTAGCACATTTCTGTCCAGAGAACTTCAATGATATATACAGATCATGCAGAGGTAATTATGTTGAGTGAAATAGGGCCTGCTCTCATGTAAAATGAGCAAAGAGATTCAAAATGAGTTTGATCATTTCCCCCAAGGCTTTGCATGACCTTATTTTGCTGCTGAATGGCTGGTTTCTGGAGTAATTTTAATATATATTGAAGTATATACTGAGAGCCAGCATGGTGTTGTGGTTTGAATGTTGAATTAGGACACCGGGAGATCAGGGTTTCACTCACCACTTGCCATGGGAATCCATGGTTGACTTTAGGGTCACCACAAGTCAGAAATGACTTGAAGACACACAGTGACAAACAACAAAATATACTGTCTTCCACCTTAGATGTTAAAGAGACTGTTGATATACTTGTCAGAAGATTAAATTGAGCATCTCTTCTGATCCGTGCCAGACCTATACACAAATTAGATAAACTATGCTAATGGTTTCAGATTATGAGGACCATCTAAATGTAGTATATGCACATTTTTGTTAGTTGTTAACTGCCCTAGTGTTGATCTTGACCCATGGTGACCCTGTGAATGAGACATCTCCAAGACTCCCTGCCTTCCACTGCTCTGCTTGGTTTCTGCAAATCATACCTGTGACCTTCCTAATAGAGTCCATCTGTCTAGCATGCAGCCTTCCTCTCTACATCCTTCCACCTTTCCCAGCATTATTGTTTTTTCTAATGAGTCCTCTCTTCTCATGATAGGTCCAAAATATGTCAGCCTAAGTTTTTGTCATTTTGGCATCCAGGGAGATTTCTGTCTTAATCTGTTCTAGGACCCATTTGTTGGTCTTGGGGGCCGGCCATGTTTTCTGTGTCCCTTCAAGATGCTTCCAATTTTGGGCAACCTGAAGGTGAACCTATCCTGGGGTTTTCCTGGCAAGATTTTTTCAGATGAGGTTTGCTGTTACCTTCCCCTGAGGCTGAAAGCATGTGATGTGCACAAGGTCATCCCGTGGGTTGCATGGTTGTAGCCCAGCACTCAAACCACTAGGCATGCTGGCCTTTCAGCACCACATCTCAAATGAGTCCATTTTCTTTTTATCCGCTGTCCAGCTCTCGCATCCATCCATAGCGATGGTGCTTGGATGGCTTGTATGATTCTAACTTTTGTGCTCAGTTGTAAATCTTTGTATTTTAGGATCTTTTCCAGTTCTTTCATGACTGCCCTCCCCATTTTTATTATGCAGAACTTGGAGGGTTTTTTTAAAGTGTGCACACATTTTAAAAAACAAAACAAAACTCCAATTTCTACATAGTACACAGTCTGGGTTATAGCTCTGGGGTCCTCTTAATTTTTTACATGGTCTTCTGATATCCTTCATCAAGAAGAACATAACCTTACACTCATGTCAATGTGGCAGTTGTACAACACAGTCTCTTTAGTGAATTGTGAGAGCCAATGTGGTGTAGTGGTTTGAATATTGGACTGAGACTTTGGACTGCTCAGCCATGAAACCCACTGGAAGACCTTGGGTAAAGCACATACTCTCAGTCTTAGGGGAAGACAATGGCAAAACTCCTCTGAACAAAGCTTGCCCTAGCGTCACCGTAAGTCGGAAATAATAATAATAATAATAATAATAATAATAATAATAATAATTTATAGCCCACCTTTTCATGGGGAATCAAGGCAGGTTACAACATCAGAAAGAAACAATAAAACCAATACACATCAGAGTCAGTTACAATTTAAAAGTTATCCCCTTCCCATCCCAATCATAAAAACAAAACAATATAAAATATATTACAATATAAGCTTAAAAATTAAAAAAAAGGGACAGCTAAAAATAAGGGTAGGAAACAGTTAAGGCGAGAGTATATGTTTACAAGACAGAAGAAATGACTTGAAGGCACACAACAACAACTAAATATGCATTAAGTGTATTGTGCATCCAAGTGCACTCTGCTTCTGCAACTTTGAACTGAATACTGCTTTTCTGCATTGGGCAAAAATCTTGTACCGCTTACATAGCTAAATTTACACATGGATATATCACCAACAAGATATCGGCCACAGGCAACTATGGAGCAGGTGGGAGGGCATTTTTAACTGAATCAACAGCTCTTAATCTAGTCAGGCTCCTGAGTATTTGGCAGTCTCATTCACAAAGTATGAGTTCTTCTTTGCAACCATTTCTTTTGATGTCACACCAGGCTTCTGTTTGTAGAGACACCCATTTGATACTAGGACAGTTGCTCTTTTGGTTGAAACTGGCATAGCTATTCTGATGTCATATAAATCTGTGTTGGCCCAGACTTCTGGATATCTAGGCAACCCCTACAGATTTTGGAATCTGAATTCTGAGCAGCTTGTGCCAATTTAAATCCCTTCACTCTTTGATGCACTTCATGAACTTTCTAAAAGGAAGTTAGCTGCAGATAATGTTTGGGGTGGCCTTGAACCCTTCTTTCTGGAAGGGAGAGAAACAACACATATTGCTTATAAAGATGGTT